>NC_141879.1:627985041-628288071 GCF_056163025.1 Triticum urartu | reverse complement strand
CTTAGTTCCGGTTACTGTGGCAAGATAAGCAGATATCTAGACACGGACAAGAAAAGGTTCAGCGGGATGAAGTCCCATGACTGTCATGTGATGATGACGCAGATACTACCTGTTGCCCTTAGAGGGATAATGGACAAGCACGTCCATGCCACGCTTATTGGTCTCTGCAACTTTTTCGACGTCATCTCTCGAAAGTCGATCAGTCTGAAGCAGCTCCGAAGGCTACAGGAAGAGATCATTGTGATACTGAATGAGCTTGAGATGTACTCCCCGCCCGTGTTCTTTGACATGATGGTGCATCTGTGTGTCCATATTGTGGACGACGTAATAGACTTGGGGCCTTCATTTCTGCACAACATGATGCCGTTTGAGAGGATGAATGGGATCATCAAAGGATTCGTTCGTAACATGTCCTGTCCAGATGGAAGCATCGTCCAGGGCTATCTGACACAAGAGTGCATCTCTTTCTGTGAGAATTTTCTATATGGCGCAGACCAGCCGCCTGATGTTAGTGTTGGTTTTCCCGTTAACAAGCACGATGGGAGGCTCGAAGGAGAAGGTCACTTCAACGGTCATAGGGAACTACACGTGGCATACTCAGATCGACGCAGCGACTTTGACATAGCAAACTTGGTAGTGCTACAACACCTAGACGAGGTAGATCCTTTCGTGGCACTTCACAAAGAAATTATCGCAAAGAAGTATCGTGACCGGGGGGTATGCAGGACGGACGCCAAAGTTACTAGAGAGCACAACTCCACTTTCCTGCATTGGTTCAAAGAGCATATTATTGCTAATCCCCCGGAGGAGGGCTCTAAGGACGGATTGCTCATATACGCCTTAGCACATGGCCCCTTGCCCAACCTCCTAACCTATCAGGCATACGGTATCAACGGATACACGTTCTACATGGAGGCCAAAGATATAGATAGTGATGATCAGAACTCAGGGGTGACGATGGAATGCATGACCGGCAGCGACAACGGTGCAACTGAAAGATTTTACGGAAGGGTCGAGGAGATCTGTGAGCTTGACTACTCTAGACTGCACAACACGACGATGTTCCGTGTCAGGTGGGCTAAGAATGTCGAAAGAGAAAACCGGAATTTCACTACCATGACTATACCCAACGCCAAGAGCGCTACCGTGAACGCTATCGCAAAAATGAGCCATGGGTACACGCTAAGCACGTGACACAATGCTTCTTCATAACCAACCCGCGCAATCCCAGCCATGTTGTCGTGAGGAGAGGCATAAGGAACATCATTGGAATGGATGGAGTCGCCAACGAGGAAGACTACGATCAGTACGGCAACCCAATGAGGGAAGATGACGATGATGATGAAGTATACGTCAAAAGAAGAATCAATAGTACATTACCTAAGAAAAATGGTACTCCATGGAAAAGGCAAAGTCACAATGAGGGGCTCAATTATTCTTCAACGAACAAGAAGGGAAAGAAGCTGACTCAAAAACGAAAAAGTCAATGCTGAGGAACCATATGTTATCGGTCAAATGATTTAATATATATGTTCCTATTTTGTATACACACTTAGCCATTATTATGCATGGGTCCAATGATGTAATATATATGTTCCTAATATATGTACTGGTTATAGCAGCAGTGCTTTTTTGAGAAAAGAGCTACAGCTAGTCAAGGTAGCGGTAGCGGTTTTTGCACGAAACCGCTATAGCTACCTGGAGTAGCTATAGCGTGTTTTGCCTAAACGTGCTACTACTATGACACTTAACCCCAAAAATCCCCACTCCTCTCTTCATCCCACCTCTTTTCCCCCAAATCCCCACACACTCTCTTCCCCCGTCGCGCCGCCGGAGCCCTCGCCACACCTCTGCACTCGCCTCCGCCCCCGACACTGACCAACCCCGCCGTCGGCCCCCGACCCTGACCCCGGCGCTCGCCTACGGCCCCGGCCCCGACCCTGACCTCGGCTCCGACCCCGACCCTGGCTCCGGCCCCGGCGCTCGACCCCGACCCCTCCCAACCTCGGCCGTCGTCGGGCCTGCACCCTCTGTAAGCCCCCACCTCTCCTCTCTCTGGTAGCTAGGTTTTTTGGTTAATTTAGTTAGGTTTTAGTTAGGCTGATGGTTAATTAGGTTATATATTTGTTTATGAATTTAGCTAGGTTTTTTCTGCAAATTCTATATTTTTCTTCCTTTTATATGCAAATTTGAAGTGGACATGTCATATTTGGAAATTTGGACATGTCATTTGGACATGATGATTATGTGCTGGGTAAATGATCCGAGTGGCCTATGTTACACCAGAATGTTGATTCATTTCCGTTCCGATGAATTTCAGGCGCTCGATATGTCCATTTTTTTAGCAAAGTTCATGCCGAAATTTTCCGTGAATTTGGGCATGATTTGTGCTAGATAGTAGGCATATCGACCGCTGGGAAACGACATTCCGGCAAACATAGATTTCTTTTTTATGTCCTCATTTTTTTCATAGTTTTAGAATTAAACTAGGAGACTTAATCATAGGAAACATGTCGAACAACGAAGAAACTGGGCCTTCTAACCAAGATGCAGACGAGATGGATTATGAGGATGAACAAGAGTACCTCAACTTTTTTACTGCTAAGAAAATGCAAAGTCAAGGTTTGCAGGTCGGCCTCGATGATGGTACTGACGCCGACATTGACACCGACGGCGCCGGCAGCGATGGCGGCGCCGAGACCGGCGGGGATGGTACCAGCGAGGAATATACCGGCAGGGAAGGTACCGACGCCGATGCCGCTACCGAAAAGAAGAAGCAGAAGAAGCAGAGGATACGAAAACCTAACAAAATAGGGATTGGACGACTGGTGATCACAAAGATCGCACTGGCAAGTTTGAGCCATTAGAGCCAGAATAACCTCGCAAGTGCTATGGGAACCAAGTAGGATGCATCCTACGGGAATGCGCGAGCATCAACGACGATGACTTAAGGAGTAAAGAACATTTGACGCAGTTGCTCCTGATGAAGTTGCACAAGAGATTCAAGTTCCTCGACCGGGATGATAACATAGAAGAACCATGGGATGATCCGAAGATGAAAAACATTAACAATCACGCCATGGGCAAGTTCAGCAATGATTTGGCCTCCTGGAAAGGGAGGGTGAAACGAGCTATTGAGGCTGAGGAACCCCTGTCCAAGATTTTGGAGGAAAATCCGACACTTACCGAAGAGGAGATCAAAAAGTTCAAGGACACTTGCGCTACCGAGGCAGCCAAGTCTAAGGCTGCGAAATTCAAGAGCCTTCAGCAAAGGAACACGGGGAAGCATCGCCTTAGAAACCGTGGCTACCTCGGTAAAAGGCCCATATGGGATAAGGAGGACGCGGAACATGAAGCCGCGGGTATCCCAGACCCCTTCACGAAGTTCACTAACCCCTTGGAGCGTGACTTCATCAGGGCCCGCTACAAGTGGGACAAGGAAAAGAAGGTTTTTTAGATGGACCAGATCACGAGGAAATTGATTAGACTACTGGTAATTATTCTTTTACCACTTTACATTTAGCTCCAGATCTAGTCGACTACACATTCCTAAATGGTTCACGCTCCTTCTGCAGGAGAAGCAACACCAGCTTGCAGCTGAAAGCCCTACTTCTCCAATGAGGCCCAAGTGGGACACCCCTCTCAACCGGGACTTGAACGAACTTAAGGGGCTCCCTTTGGGCCAGCGGCCGCAATATGGTCGTGTGCATGGTGCTGGAGACGGCGCCACGTGGAAGGTGTTTTACAACGAGGGCCCGGAGGCCAAGAAGCAGAAAAAGAATTTTAGTCAGGCGGACATCGACGAGAAGTTGAACCTTGCGGTCGAGAAAAAAGCAGCCGAGGACGCAAAAAAACAGCCAAGGAGAAAAATGAGTTGCTACAGCAGGCAGTCAATGCAGCTGTAACTGCCTGCAGAAATGATTTCGCTACTAACTTGGTTCCAGCTATCATCAACTGGACAAAGGAAAATCCAGACAAGACGGTACATGATTTCCCGTTGCCCAGTTTTGTCGGGAGCAACTCCGTGAACAACAACACCACCGCACCATCACTTGCTCACGCAACCGGGCCTCCTCTCGCAGTCGCTCCCGCTCATAGCAGCCCGTCCTCTGTCTCTGGCGTGCTAGGTGGGCCTTCGTCTTTGGCTGAGCTCGACGCCCTCACGGTAATTACATGTCGCACCAACATATATATATATATAGAATATTCCATTTTCGTTGCCTTTTAGATGTTTTACGCCACAGACTTGTGTTTGCAGGCCGAAGAAACCCCGTGCACCATACTCTACTTGATCAAAGGCCATAAGGTGGATGTGGGAAAGGGGATGATAATGAACCCCTTGCAACCCACGTTCCACAACCACCCGATCCCCGTTGGGCACTTTAGAGTTAACTTGTCCAGTGTGAAATCAGGGCACGAGCATTTGCCTCCTCCAGTACAGCATGTGGGAGAGGACGACGAGACCCCACCGTGGATTGGAAACTGCAAGGGTTGGGTGCTGCTGTGGCCGAAGAATCTTATTCGTCTGGAGCCGACAAAGAGCACACCAATAACCACACATCAACAACCATGTGCGGAGACCACCACCCCGCCTACACAATTAGTAGCTTCTGTAGTGCCGGGTGAGAGCGGCAGACGACATGATGAAGGGGGTGCAATAGTACTGGCTGATGTAATCGGTCCTGTAGAACATAGAATGGATGATGAGACGGAGGTTGACCCAATGGGTTTCCTCAATACAAACGCGTATGAATGTGACATAGATATGATGAGTCAACCATATGACAAATCGGCCTATCAGCATGCTAATGAGGATATGGATGATCTGCCCGGATAGGAAGGTCGTAGCAGGGATTGAAAAAAGTCTCTCTTCATGGAATCCTCACAGGACACGCCTGAACATGCCACCTCAACACAGACTCAACTAGCCGAGGGTCGTACAGTGCTTAGCCCGGGAACACTAGGGCAGGCGTTAAGGAAGGGTCTGGAAGGTGTGCCCAAGAAAAAGGAGCGGAAGAGATCGGGGAAGATAGTTGCCTCCAAACAAGCCAGAGCACATAGCAGCCAGATGATGGATTCTGAAGAGCGTGTACCAGTGAAAGGTGCGGCCATGTTCCATCTCACGGGTGAGCCGATGCTACCATCGAAACCGCTGGAGGCACTATCAGGGGATCTCAGGAGACTGCACGACCATGTGGTGTCGACTGAGAAAAGCCTACTAGCCTCGAAGTATCCAGGATATCCGACATACGCGGCTCGTGTGCCCGAGGGGAAGTGCTACGTCGACACACAACCCGCGGAGGTGTTCTTCCTGCGGTTTGACCATATCTTTGAGATGTTTCTGACAAGGCGGCTCGATTTTACAATCGTCCGCCTTTTTGAACTACATGTGAGCTCCGTCATGAAGAGAGAAGAAGTCTCGCAAATCTGTGTGGCGGATCCGTACTACATGCATGAGTCTTTCTTGAGTCTCGGTGACTTTGAGCGTGAAACTGCTAGGGACTACCTCCAAAACTTCATGGTACAGAATAAGGACCAGGAAATTGTCCTCTTGCCTTATCATCCAAAGTAAGTCAGTTCCGAACAACCCTTTCGTACATTTCAATCATTCCTACTCGCTCATATGGAGAATCATTTGAGGTGTCTTTTCCCCGCAGCAACGGGCGCGCCATCCTTATCATTCTTTACCTGCGAGTCTCCCACGCCGTGTATTTAGACCCTTCCAGAGACTACGAGAAGAAGGACTACACCCACATAATGAATATTCTAGATGATGCTCTCCAAGGCTTCAGCATTAGCGGTGGCCAGATGCATATCAGGAAACAAAGGAACAAGAAGATGGGTTTCACACATAAAACTAACTTCTGCTGCATCCATGTCCCAAAACCAATAAAGAAGGATGGATTCTACATCCTCCATCGCATGACAAGCAGAAATGATGATCATGTCCACAAGTGGTTAGAATCTCTTGGAGAAGCGGATTATAAACTTAGAGATGACTTCTTTCGCATCCAAAGGGACATTGCGATGATCATCATGAAACAAGTCGTTGATGAGAAGGGGATGTTCCACCACGACCCTATATCGCGAGCTGACATCCGAACTCGCATAGGCATGCAACGTCAAGACCTCACGCCGTTCAAGAAGCTAGGGTCCATCCTTGATGATATGGAAGGATGGAACTTCTAGTGATTTATGATGCCGATGATGATGATTTGTGTCGGTTGAACTTGTATACTTTCTGTAGCGATGAAACTTTGTGATGTCCATGCTCCCTGCCGAACTTGCGTAACGCTGCTTTGTTTGTTTGGGTACGATGACCTGCGTACTTCTAGTTAATTAGTTTGCGTACTGTATGTTGCATCTACTTGCTAATTAACCCTTTCTTTTCCGTGTTGCTCTATGATACGTCTCCAACGTATCTATAATTTTTTATTGTTCCATGCTATTATATTATCAACCTTGGATGTTTTATATGCATTTATATGCTATTTTATATGATTTTTGGGACTAACCTATTAACCTAGAGCCTAGTGCCAGTTTCTGTTTTCTTCCTTGTTTTAGAGTATCACAGAAAAGGAATATCAAACGGAGTCCAATTGACCTGAAACTTCACGGAACTTACTTTTGGACCAGAAGAAGCCCACGGTGTATCGGAGTTGGACCAGGAGAGTCCCGGGCTGCCCACGAGGATGGGGGCGCGCCCCCTGCCTCGTGGACAGCCCGGAGGTCCACCGACGTACTTCTTCCTCCCATATATACCCATATACCCTAAAAACTTTGGGGAGCAGAATAGATCGGGAGTTCCGCCGCCAGAAGCCTCCGTAGCCACCGAAGACCAATCTAGACCCGTTCCGGCACCCTGCCGGAGGGGGAATCCCTCTCCGGTGGCCATCTTCATCATCCCAGTGCTCTCCATGACGAGGAGGGAGTAGTTCTCCCTCGGGGCTGAGGGTATGTACCAGTAGCTATGTGTTTGATCTCTCTCTCTCTCGTGTTCTTGAGGTGATACGATTTTGATGTATCGCGAGCTTTGCTATTATAGTTGGATCTTATGATGTTTCTCCCCCTCTACTCTCTTGTAATGGATTGAGTTTTCCCTTTGAAGCTATCTTATCGGATTGAGTCTTTAAGGATTTGAGAACACTTGATGTATGTCTTGCATGGGATACCTGTGGTGACAATGGGGTATTCTATAATCCACTTGATGTATGTTTTGGTGATCAACTTGTGGGTTCCGTGACCTTGGGAATCTATGCATAGGGGTTGGCACATGTTTTTGTCTTGACTCTCTGGTAGAAACTTTGGGGCACTCTTTGAGGTTCGATGTGTTGGTTGAGTAGATGAATCTGAGATTATGTTATGCATATCATATAATCATACCCACGAATACTTGAGGTGACATTGGAGTATATAGGTGACATTAGGGTTTTGGTTGATTTGTGTCTTAAGGTGTTATTCTAGTACGAACTCTAGGATAGATTGAACGGAAATAATAGCTTCATGTTATTTTACTACGGACTCTTGAATAGATCAATCAGAAAGGATAACTTTGAGGTGGTTTCGTACCCTACCATAATCTCTTCGTTTGTTCTCCGCTATTAGTGACTTTGGAGTGACTCTTTGTTGCATGTTCAGGGATAGTTATGTGATCCAATTATGTTATTATTGTTGAGAGAACTTGCACTAGTGAAAGTATGAACCCTAGGCCTTGTTTCAACGCATTGCAATACCGTTTGTGCTCACTTTTATCATTAGTTACCTTGCTGTTTTTATATTTTCAGATTACAAAAACCTCTATCTACCATCCATATACCAGTTGTATCACCATATCTTCACCGAACTAGTGCACCTATACAATTTACCATTGTATTGGGTGTGTTGGGGACACAAGAGACTCTTTGTTATTTGGTTGCAGGGTTGCTTGAGATAGACCATCTTCATCCTACGCCTCCTACGGATTGATAAACCATAGGTCATCCTGTCGGGTGGTGGGTGCGACATATGCCAACGGGTGGCTTATCTTTGTGGGAACCAGTAAGACATCGCCCGTGCCTGGAAGCGGGATGAGGCGAAGACATGAATGCCAGTGGATCTTACCCAGCTTCGGGGCTCTCCTTGGAGATAACACCCCTACTGCTGCTCTGCGGGGTCTCCGCATGCTCACTCGATGAATCAAGTAGCTACACAACGCTCCTGGAGCTGTTTTGGGGGGAGGAGGAAGAAAGAGCACGGCTAGCCTGCTTCTTCTCCTTGTATGCTGTCTAGAACTAGCAGGGGGTCGAACCCTTTGCATGGGTGCCCCGGGGGGTTTATATAAGCCTACCCCCCGAGGGTACAATGGTAATCCGGCTGGGCGTGGGGCCCAGCCGTCTGTGACTGCGCTCGCCGGCTTCGGCGCCGGCTGCTGGGGCCCGCCGACTGGTGGGTCCCGCCGGCTGGCAACTCCTTGGTCACTGTGGCTTCATCTTGCTGACGTGAGCTTCATCGTGGTAAGCGTGGCTACAGTACCGCCGCCTGCCGGGCGATCGCTGTAGCCTAACCGTGTCTTGTCTCCTTAATGGGGCGTCCTCTTCGAGGGAAGCGGCGAGCCGGCTGCGGGGAGCCGGCTCCGTCTTGGGCCGGCTGGTTGGAAGCGTGGCCGCCTTCGGCCGTCTCTCTACTTTAAGGGGCCCACCGCCTGTGGGCCACGCTGGCGGCCCGTCGTGGGTGACGCCAGGGTCAACATGGCAACAGTGCTGCGCCGGACGGGTCACGCCTACCTCGTACGGCGCACTGTGCCAGGCGTGCCCCGGGATTCGGGGGTGGCAGGCTCTCCTGTAGCCACGCCCCGTCGCACCGCCATTAGGTGGGCGCAAACTTTGTGGGTACGGTCTTGACTGCTTTACGGGGAGCCGGCTCGAAGGAGTCGGCCTTCTCACAGCCGGCTTCTTGGAGTCGGCCCTCTCATGAGGGCCAAAGTCGGACCGCCTTCCGAAAGCCGGCCTTGATCGTAGCCGGCTAGGGGAAGGCGGCCCCATGTCTTGGATTCTTATGAGCCAGGCAGGCTCGCAACTCTTTCAGAAGTGCCGGGGGAAGCCGGCAAGGCTACCCATGGCTATTTACTCCGACAGTAGTCCCCGAAGCTGATCGAGCTCCGAGGTGAGCAGTGGGGACGAGAAGCTTGATCAGCTTCCTATCCTGAGGAGCCGGCCTCGCGGGCGTATGCCGACTTCAGATAACCCCGCGCAGGCGGGAGGAGAGGGGACGTGCGTGCTGACCACGGGTCCTCTCGCGGCCGCGTGGCGGCAGGATCCTACAAGCGCACGCGCGCGATGGGACGCCGCCGCAGGCCCGGGCCCGCCACTCGCGAGCCTCGGTCCGGGCGCGGATCTCCCGTGGCCCACAGGGCCGCTCGCCTTCTCAAGGCAGTTTCGCCTCGCCATTAAGGGTCGATAATCGCGGGGCGTGGGAAGTGGGCACGATCGACCCCCACGCTTCCCCACGCCACGCCTCCTCGGCTTCGCCACGTGAGCCTATAAGTAGGGGGGGAGGGGGAGCGACAGAGGCTCGCGCGCTCCCTCCCACTCCACTTCTCCTAGCTCTAGTCTTCTTGCTCTCGCTGCCGCCGCAGCCTCCCGTCTCAGCGCCGTCGCGTCTCCACGCCACCTCGCTCCCATGGCGTTGTCAAGCTCCTGGGACGGCTCCAACGTCCATGAAGATCACGTGGAGTTCCTTCGCCAGACCCGGCGCCTGCCCGGCGCCGACCGCGTGCAGGTCCGCCTGGCGCCCAAGAGGGAGATCTCGCCGGCGCCGGAGGAGGGCGAGCGGGTCGTCTTCCGCTCGCACTGCCTGCGCGGCTTCGGCCTCCCGGCGAGCAGGTTTCTTCGTTCCTTCCTCGACTTCTACAACCTCCAGCCGCATCACCTCACGCCCAATGCGGTGATGCTGCTGTCGGCCTTCGTCTCCCTCTGCGAAGGCTTCTTGGGGCTGCTCCCCACGCTGGAGCTCTGGGGAGAGTTCTTCCAGAGCAAGCTCGGCACGGTCGTCGCCGGCGTGCCCGCCCCCTGCGGAGCCTTCATCGCCATGAGGAGGGCGAGCGAGAACAATCCGTTCCCGCCCATCCCCCTGATCCAGTCGGTGAAGGTCTGGCAGAGATCTTATTTCTATGTGAAGAATGTCGCCAAGCGAGAAGACTACATCAACCTGCCGGCCTACGTAGCCGGCCCGCCGGCTGGGAGGCAGCCCTCGTGGAGCTTCCGATCCCGGTCGTTGTCCCCGGCCGGGAACGCCGCCATCTCCCAGCTTCGGGTGCTGATTCAGTCGGAAGGCTTGCGCGGGGCCGACTTGGTGGCCGCCTTCGTGGAGCGCCGGATCCTTCCTCTCCAGAGCCGGCCCCATATGATGTGTCAGATGAGCGGCCGCTTCGACCCAAGCCGGCTGAGCACATGGGAGATGCCCCACGCGGAGGTGGCGCTCATGGTCAACTACATCGCCAATTGCAAGCTCAATGGGGACTGGCAATACGGCAAGGCGCCGTATTCTCGCGCAAATCCTCCACCCGCGGTAAGTTTCTCTCTTTATCTTCTTTTTCGTCGTCAGCCGGCTTCGCGACGGCCGGCTTCTGACCAGCCAGTTCTCTGTGCAGAACCCTCTTCTTGCGCCGTCGGCCGGGGTGGCCGGGCTCGAACGCCAGTACGCCCCCGACCGCGTGGTGGATGATGTTGACGACCCAGACTTGGGGGCGGCTGCCATGGAAGACGCCATCGTGGGGGACAGCGCCGAGCCCGGAGGCTCAAAGTTCACCGCGAGCTTCGAGGACTGGCCAGATGATTTCGAAGCCGAAGTCGCTCCGCGTCGCCAGCCGGCGGCCGACCAACAGGGCGCGGGCTCGTCTGTCGCGCCGGCCGCCGACGGCACGCAGAAACGCCGGGCCGCTCTAGGCCTCTTCGGCAGTCGGCCGAAGAAGTCCAAGCCTTCCGCCGCGGCGACAAAGCGGGATGAGGCGGCCGCGAAGGCGGCCCGCTTCCGCAAGGCCGTAAAACAGCCCCAGGCGGTCTCGGCGTAAGTCTTCAATTGCTCTGCCGCACTCGTCGTTGTCGTTCTCTTTTCTTCGAATTTCTTCTTAACTTTTCCTCGCTTGCTGGACAGGGCGCCGCTTTCCCTTGAGCAGGGCCCGGGCGGCTCCATCGTGGGGCCGGATGGAGGGTCCTCGAGCTCCCGCCGCGTGGACCCCCGCGCCGATCTTAGGGAGGCCACGGAGCGGAACGCCCGCGAGGCGCGGGAGGAGCGCGAGGCGGCGGAGAAGGCGGCCGCCCAGGCGGCAGAGGGGCAGGCTGAAGCGGTAGCCAAGGCCCAGAGGGAGGCGGCTCCCACAGAGACGGAGGCGGAAAGCTCGCGCAGCCAGCCTCCACTGCTCGCCGTTCCACTCCGAGTCGTGGCCCCCGACACCCCGTTGCCCTTGGCGGAGGAGATCATCCAAGACCCGCCGCTGTTGGAGAGGGAGGAGGACCCCATGGCCTTGGCCGGGGGAGCGCCGCCTGTGGCGCCAACCGGAGCGGGCCAAGGTGGTCAATCATCAGCGGCGCCAGAGGAGCCGGCCAGAGGTGAGCCGGAGAGCAGGGCCGGCCTCAAGGTGCAGCTGGTGCCGGGCCGGCGTGCTGGAGGAGGCGCCGCTCCGCCGGAGTTGCGCCGAGCCGCGGGCACAGGCCAGCCGGCTGGAGATCTGGAGGCGGCCAGCTCCACCGTGTCCGAGTGGACTCCCAGCGGGGGGACCGGCGAGCTGGAAGCGGCGGCCCAAGGGGTCCGGAGCCGGCTACGAGCTCAAGCCGCCCTGCTGCAACAGCTCAACCAAGAGTTCTCGTCGACGCGAACCACTGTCCGGGTGAGTCCTTCGCTCTTGGCTGCTTTGCTTTCTTGATTTCTTCCGTGGGGGTGCGTCAGCGCACCCACTGGGTGTAGTCCCCGAGATTCGGGCCGACTGCTACGCAGTCGGGTCGGATCTTTCTCGACGGCCACCTTACTTTGCTTTCTTTCTAAACTTTCAGGAATACCACAACCTTCGTGTTGCCGCCTTCGACTCCCAGGCTCGAGAGTTGAGCCGGCGGACCGACGACCTGGCCGACATCCGAAGTAAGTACTTGGTTTTGTTTGTCTCCTGTGGGGGCGCGTCAGCGCACCCACTGGGTGTAGTCCCCGAGAATCGGGCCGACTGCTGCGCAGTCGGGTCGAATCTTTCTTGATGACTCTTTTCTTATTGATTTTTCTTCTTCTTTGTCTTCAGGGGCCAACGCCGACTTGAGGAAGGAGCTTGGCGAAGCGAAAGCCGCCCTTCACACCAAAGAGGCCGAGTGCGCTGCCTTGGTCCGGGAACGAGATCGCCTGGCCAAGAAGCTGGCCGACCAAGAGGAAAGCCACAAGGCGGCCCTGCAGGCGGCGCAGGAAAGTGAAGCACCTTGCTAGCGGAATATGAGATGGAGGCGGCGAGCTGGTCTGAGACCCGGCGAGCTCTGGACGAAGGCTTCGGCCGGATCGAGGACTTAATCGACGGTGCGTTGCCTTCCTCGGCCCTTTCCCTGCCCCCTACCGCCTGGGTCTTTTGACTTATCTTGGGCTGTTACTTGTTGTTTCTTGCAGATTACTTCCCGGGCCATTCCGCCTTCGCCGCCCAAAGCATTGAGGCCCATCCTGAGGCGCGCTGGAAAGCGGGGGCCGACATCGCGCCGGATGCAAACCGGACCCTTGAGGAGAAGCTCCTGGCTGTCCAGGCACGGTTGTAGCCGGCTCATCGGATGCTCCGCCGACTCCAACGTGCCGGGGTGCAAGTGCTGGCCGCCCTCTGGCCCGGCGAGACGATCCCCCGCACTCCAAGCCGAACCGCCGACTGGCTAGAAGTCGCAGTTGGCTGCTTCGAGGCTTGGAAAGCGTCAGCGGCCCGCCTCGGAGCCGGGCGGGCGTTGGAATTCGTCCGGGCTTGGTACCCAGGGCTGAGCCTGGACCAGCTGCGCACTTGGCGGATGGAGGCCGACGCGGAGCTGGAGGCGGTGAGGCCGGCTATCGCCCAGCGGGCTTCAACGATCGCCGAGTGCACCGACATCAGCATTTTCGCACCTGAAATCGATGATGACGGTGTCGCGCAGCCGGAGGAGTGGTTCGGGCTGAACCCGGCGGTGGGCGAGGACTCGGCGGAGGAGATCGCCTCTAGCGACAAAGGCGAAGAAGACGAAGACGACGGCGGCGGGGACGTCGAGCCGGCTGGTGGAACAACCAGCCGACCTCAGGCCGACCGTGCCTCCAGCAACGAGGCGCATGGAAGCGCGCCCTCTGCGGGAGGCGGCGACCAAGCCGAAGTTCGTCAGCCAGCCGCTCCTTCAGCCGGCGCGACCGTCTCCGCCAACCAGTCAGCCGCTCCGCCGGCTTAACCTGCCGTCTTTATTTTTCCTGCTTTGTTGTCTTTGAACAATCTTTGGTTAAGTTTCGCAGTTCCACCCACTAGGGGTGTATCCAAACTATGTTGAATGCTGGCCTCTTGGAGGTCTTATGTAAATATTATCATGTGCATGTTTGGTTTCCATTCGCGTATGCTTGTTTATCCTTAGGCTTTTTCCTTTGCCGCCTTCCCTCTTTGGGGAGGCAAGTACTTGAGCTTTCTTGGATTTAAAGTAAAGTGAATGGAAACCGGCCGGCCGGCTACTCTGGTAGCCGGTCGGCGGTGTGGGAAAAACCGGCTTTGTTATATTAGTCCGTTAGTCCCTAGCCGTTTTTCGTGTAGGCGGTCGTTCCTACCTTTAACCCTTGCCAGCCGGACAGCCGGTTCTTCGAACTGCGACTTTTGGCAAGGGAAGGCTTGAGAGCCGGCACACTACTTGTCTGACTGCGGGTAGGACTTCTAATATAACTTCAGTCGGCCAGTCCCCGAGCCGACTAGTCGGACTCGGTGCCGGACGGAATAAGTAAATGATACGACAAGCATGATATCTTTCATTCATAAATAAGGGATGGCAGTCCCCGAGCCCTCCTCGGGGAGCCTATTGTCTTGTACTTAATACAAAAGTTAGCGTGATACATACTGCCTTTCAACTGTAAAATCTTCGAAGGAGGTTGGCGTTCCATGGCCGTTCTGACTCCTTGCCGGAGTCGTCTCTCTTGCGTGCCTTCGGCTTCTGCGCGTCGATCAGGTAGTAGGAGTCGTTGCCTAGAGCTCTGCTGATGACGAAAGGGCCTTCCCAAGGGGCTGAGAGCTTGTGCTGGCCGGCTGTTCGCTGAATCAGCCGGAGCACAAGGTCGCCCTCTTGGAAAGATCTTGGCCTGACCTTCCGGCTGTGATAGCGGCGCAAACCCTGCTGGTAAATCGCAGACCGGCTGAGAGCTAACAACCGGCTTTCTTCCAGCAGGTCGACGCCATCTTCTCGTGCTTCCTTGGCCTCCGCTTCCGTGTACATGGTTGCCCGAGGCGAGTCGAACTCGATGTCAGTTGGGATGACCGCCTCGGCACCATACATAAGGAAGAAAGGGGTGAAGCCGGTTGACTTGTTTGGTGTAGTGCGCAGACTCCAGAGGACAGCCGGCAGCTCATCGAGCCAACAGCCGGCTGAGCGCTCCAGAGGTACAACCAGTCGGGGCTTGATGCCGGAGAGTATGAGGCCGTTGGCTCGCTCGACCTGGCCGTTTGACTGCGGGTGGGCGACGGATGCTAAGTCCAGCCGGATACCTTGGGCTGCGCAGAAACGTGCCAAGGCTCCCTTGGCAAAATTCGTGCCATTGTCGGTGATGATGCTGTGCGGCACGCCGTACCGAGTTGTTATGTCCGCGATGAACGTGACGGCAGTCGGCCCATTCAGCTTCTTGATCGGCTTCGCCTCAACCCACTTGGTGAATTTGTCCACGGCGACGAGCAAATACGTCATGCCACCGCGCGCCGTCTTGAATGGGCCCACCATGTCTAGTCCCCAAACGGCAAAGGGCCAAGTGAGGGGAATGGTCTTGAGTGCCGAGGCCGGCATGTGTTGCTTGGAGCTGAAAAGCTAGCATCCCTTGCAATGCTTGACTAATTCTTTGGCGTCGTCCAAAGCAGTCGGCTAGAAGAAACCATGGCGGAAAGCTTTGGCGACAAGTGATCTTGAGGCCGCATGGTGGCCGCACTCTCCTTGGTGGATGTCTGCGAGGATTGCAATGCCCTTCTCTTGCTCGACGCATCGCTGGAGGACTCCGGTGACGCTGCGCTTGAGTAGTTCTCTGTTGACGATTGTGTACGCTCCGGCTCGACGCTGGACTTGTCTTGCTTCTATTTCGTCAGCCGGCAGGTCTTGGTTTACTAGGAAGTTGAGGATGGACTGAGCCCATGACGGAGCCGCGACTTCTTCTACTGCCAAAGTGGCTACTGCCACCAGGGTGGGCGGGCTGGGCGGTGAGGTGCTGGAGTCAGCCGCCGGCTGTAGTGCTGATGCAGTTCCCGGGCCGGCTACCGCAGTCCCCGAGCTGGCTACCGCCGTCCCCGAGCCGGCTACCGCAGTCCCCGAGCCGGCTGCCGAAGTCCCCGGGCCGGCTACGGGGGTTTTGGGGTCGGCTACTTGATTCCTCGAGCCGGACCTGGCCGCATCGGGGTCAGGCGGCATGAAGATGGAATCGGATTCCGGAGACGGCTTGATAGACGGCTTGAGTAGGCGTTGTAGAGCGACGCCGGTTGGAATTGCTTGCCGAGTGGAGCCTATTCGAGCCAGGGCATCGGCTGGGTCGTTGTCGGCTCGTGGTACGTGGAGGAACTCGCACCCTTCAAAGTATCCGCTGAGTTGTTGGACCAGGAAACGGTAGCTCGCCATATTCGCGTCCTTGGCATCCCAGCCGCCGGATGACTGCTGGACTACCAGGTCCGAGTCGCCATAACATAGGATCCGGCGAATGCCAAGCTCTTTGGCAAGCCGAAGCCCGTGTATGAGCGCCTCGTACTCGGCCACATTGTTGGAGGCGGCAAAGTGGATCTGTAGCGTGTATCTGAGCTTGTCGCCTTTGGGAGAGGTAAGGACGATGCCGGCTCCCAAGCCGGTGCGCATCTTGGACCCGTCGAAGTGCATGCGCCAATGGGTGGAGTCGGGAGCCGGCGGCAGGTACTGGGTCTCGGCCCAGTCGACGAGGAAGTCGGCCAGTGCTTGGGACTTGATGGCGGTGCGGGGCTGGTAGAAGATCGTGTAGGGGGCCAGCTCGATTGCCCATTTTGCGACCCGGCCGGATGCATCCCGGCTGCCTATGATCTCGGCTAGCGGGGCAGTGCATACGACCGTGATGGGATGCTCTTGAAAGTAGGGCTTCAGCTTCTTGGCGGTGAAGTACACGCCGTAACACATCTTTTGGTAGTGCGGGTAGTTCTGCTTTGAGGCGGACAGCACCTCGCTCAAATAACACACCGGCCTCTGGACCGGCTGGGCTCGGCCTTCTTCCGGGCGCTGGACTACGATGACGGTGCTGACCACCCGGCTGGTTGCAGCGATGTAAAGGAGCATGGGCTCTTTCTCGGTCGGCGCCGCGAGGACAGGCGGCGTGGCCAGCATCTTCTTTTAACTCGTGGAAAGCTTGGTCGGCCTGGTCGTTCCACTCGAAGTGAGTGCTCTTCTTCATGAGGCGGTAGAGGGGGAGAGCTTTCTCTCCGAGCCGGCTCATGAAGCGGTTCAAGGAGGCCAAGCACCCGGTGAACTTCTGAATGTCTCGAAGCTTGGTGGGGATCGCCATTCTCTCGATGGCTTTGATCTTCGCCGGGTTGCATTCGATGCCGCGTTCGGAGACCAGGAAGCCTAGGAGCTGGCCGGCTGGCACCCCGAACACGCATTTCTCGGGGTTGAGCTTGATTTGGAACTGGCGCAGGTTCTCAAATGTTTCCTTGAGGTCTTCTAGAAAGGTGCCACGCTTCTCCGTCTTCACTACGATGTCGTCCACGTAAACATGGGCATTCCTGCCGAGCTGCTTGAGGAGGCACTTCTGCATGCAACGCTGAAAGGTGGCACCGGCATTTCTCAAGCCGAATGTCATAGTCAGGTAGCAGAAGGCTCCGAACGGCGTGATGAAGGCGGTCTTCAGGCGGTCATCCGGATCCAGCTTTATCTGGTGATATCCAGAGTAAGCATCCAAAAAACTCAACAGCTCGCATCCGGCTGTGGAGTCTATCACTTGGTCTATCCTTGGCAGGGCAAAAGGATCCTTGGGGCAGGCCTTGTTGAGACTTGTGTAGTCTATACACATGCGCCACTTGTTATTCTTCTTTAGCACAAGGACCGGGTTGGCGAGCCACTCTGGAAAGAAAACTTCCATGATAAAGCCAGCCGCCAAGAGCCGGGCTATCTCCTCCCCTACAATCCTGCGTTTCTCCTCCGACAGTCGGCGGAGGGGTTGTCTGACCGGCTTCGCGTCTTCTCGAACATGTAGTTTGTGCTCGGCGAATTTCCTCGGAACACCCGGCATGTCCTTGGGGGACCACGCAAAGATGTCCCGATTCTCACGGAGGAAATCGGCGAGCTCGCCTTCCTATTTGCTGTTCAGGTTTGCCCCGATGACGGCAAACCTCTCTGGACGCTCGGGGTCAAGAGGTATCTTCTTCGTCTCCTTGGCCGGCTGAAAAGATCCTTGAGCATCATGCTCCTTGGGGTCGGGGGACACGGCCGGCTGCTTGCCGGCCATGGCCACGACTCGGTCCAGCATCTTCTTCTCTTCGGCGATCACAAGGGACTCGGCCAGCCGGCTGCTGGCTGCTGCGCACTCGGAGGACTTCTTGTAGTCACCGGCTACGGTGATGACGCCTTTGGTGCTTGGTATCTTCATCTTGAGGTATGCATAGTGGGGAACCGCCATGAATTTGGCCAAGGCAGGTCGGCCCAGCAATGCATGGTAAGGGCTCTCCAGGTCCACCACTTCAAACCAGATTGCTTCCCGGCGGAAATGCTCCTTGTCCCCAAAAAGTACATCAATCTTGATTTTGCCAATGGGGGCGCAGGACAGGCCGGGTACGATGCCGTGGAACACTGTCCGAGTGGGCGTGAGCTGTTTGGTCTTGACGTTCAGCTTCTCCAGGGTGTCACGATACAGGATGTTGATGCTGCTCCCGCCGTCTATCAACACACGGGAGAAGCGGGCGGCGCGTCTGTCCGTCGCAAGGGTGGCTTCCAGGACCAGAGCGTAAGAGCCAGGAGACGGCATCACCTCCGGATGGTCGGCCCGGCTCCAGCTGATGGGCTTTTCTGACCAATGCATGTGTCCAGCGGGGTCGGCAGCGACCACGCTGACTTCCTGGTGCTCTCGGTGCTTGCTGCGCCGGTCTTCGGGCTGGCTGGTGAAGACGATGTAGGTTGCTTGCTCATCAGGGAACTCGTCACGCACGGCCCCGACTACGGGCCGAGCGGCCGGAGGCGGCGGAGGCGGCGGGCCAGCAGGCGGAGGTGGCAAGAGCCCCTCGCCCTTGGAGATTCGGGTGAGCCAGTTGCACTTCCGGGTCGTGTGGTTGGACGGCTTCGCGCCGCTGTGGAACTTGCAAGGGGCGTCGAGGGTTTGCTCGTTGGAGAAGGCGGGCTCCAAGCCGGCCTGCCGCCCTTAGGCTTCTTGGGGGCCGGTCGTTCTTCAGGCGGCGCATCTTCGACAGTGGCCACCTGCCGGCTAGCGGGAGGCGGCGCAGGGCCCTTGCGCTTGTTGTCGTTCGAGTTGGGGTGTCGGCCGGGCTCTCCAGCCGGCGTCTTGGGCGCCGGGTTGAGTACCTTCCCGGACGTGTCTACCCGAAGCTCGGTCTTCATCGAGGAGTCGGCGGTGGCGTACTTGTCCGCTATGTCCAGAAGCTCGTCGAGGGTAGCCGGCTCGTCGCACAGGAGCTTGTGCTTGAGGAGGGTGCCTTCTCGGCACCCGGCTGTGAAGTACTCTATGGCTTGCACCTCGTGCACCCCTTCACAGGAGTTGCGGAGCTCGGCCCAACGCGTGAGGTAATCGCGAGTGGACTCGGCGGGGCCTTGTACGCACAAGGAGAGCTGTCTGGGCTTGGGAGCCCGCTTGTAGGTGCTGGTGAAGTTGCGGATGATGGCTTCTGTGAAGTCTAGCCAGCTGTTGATGCTACGCGGCTTGAGGCTGTTGAGCCAGGTCCGCGCCGTGCCCTGCAGCATGAGGGGCACGTACTTCACGGCGACTCACCGGTTGCCGTTGGCTATGCTAACTGCGGTGGAGTAGTCGATCAACCAATCTTCCGGCTTCACAGAGCCGTTGTACTTGGGCGTGTCTCTTGGGAGCGAGAACCCTTTGGGAAAGGGCTCGTCGCGGATGCGGGGGCCAAAGCAAGGCGGGCCGACATCGTCTTCTTCTTCCAATGCCAGGGATCGCGCCAGGCGGTCGAGCCGTTGGCGGGCGTCGTTCTCGCCGATTCCTTCGCGGCAGCCCAGCCGGCCGCTGAGAGTCGGGTGCGCCACTGGCGGTGAGGCGGGATATCTCTCTCCACGGGGCGGAGGCAGAGGCGGGTCACCCCGCCACTCCATGGCTCGGGGATGACCGTCCGCGTCCCGCTCGATGGAGATTCGGGTCCGGCTGCGGCTGGTAGCCGGCTCCTTCTCGCGTCGCGCGCGGGTATTGCTCGTAGTCGGCGTCCGGGACGTCGCGCCGTGCTCTCGGCGCGGGGGAAGGCTTTCCACGCAAGCGTCGGCTTCGTGCCGCTGCGCGGCGGTGTCAATCAATTGCTGGATGCGCCGGGTCATGTGGGGGAGGTCTTCGACTTCCAGGCCGTCCAGCTCGTCTACGGCCGCCTGGGCGGCACGCAAATTCTCAAGCGGAGTGGCATAGACCGGACGATCGACTCCCAGCGTGTCGGCGATGACGGCGCCGCATTGCTTGACAAGGCCGGCCCGGCTTGGCCCGCCCGGGGCCGGCGTGCCGAAGGCGGCGCGGTCAGCCTCGCACCGGTAGGCCTCAGTGAGGCGTCTTACGGAGGCTAGCCTCCGGCCCTCTGCGAGGAGAGCGAGGCGGCATGCTTCCAGTGCTTCGTCGTCGGCGTCGGACGGGAGAGGAGCGGACAAGTCGTGGGCCACCGCGCGCGAGGCGTCGCGGGTGCTCTCGCCGGCCGGGCCGCTGTGGCCGACAACCATTACTTCGGCGGTGACAGCATCGTGGCTGTCGGCTCGAGGAAGCGGGTCGTTGTAGATCACGACGTTGGTGGGGAAGGCGTCGTAGGGGGCCGTGTCGGAGTCGACAGGCATCGGGTCGGTGGAGCCAACCGACTCCAGGTCCGCAGCGGGCTCGCTGGAGACATGGAGCTTGCAGAGAAGGTTGGCGAGGCGGTCCGTGCCCGCATCGGAGGCGAGCTCGTTGGGGATGAAGGTCTCGTCGGGGAGATCGGCGAGGCCGCTTGCCGCGCAGATGCTGGTGACGCCTTGCAGCGCGTCGTGGCAAGCGCCATCGGGCATGCCGGGCTGGCTACGCTCGCTGGGGAGGAAGAGGGTTCCCGTCCAGAACAAGGCTCCGGACGACGGTGCGCCTGGCCCCACGGTGGGCGCCAAATGTCGGGTGGTGGGTGCGACATATGCCAACGGGTGGCTTATCTTTGTGGGAACCAGTAAGACATCGCCGGTGCCTGGAAGCGGGATGAGGCGAAGACATGAACGCCGGCGGATCTTACCCAGCTTCGGGGCTCTCCTTGGAGATAACACCCCTACTGCTGCTCTGCGGGGTCTCCGCATGCTCACTCGATGAATCAAGTAGCTACACAACGCTCCTGGAGCTGTTTTGGGGGGAGGAGGAAGAAAGAGCACGGCTAGCCTGCTTCTTCTCCTTGTATGGTGTCTAGAACTAGCAGGGGGTCGAACCCTTTGCATGGGTGCCCCGGGGGGTTTATATAAGCCTACCCCCCGAGGGTACAACGGTAATCCGGCTGGGCGTGGGGCCTAGCCGTCTGTGACTGCGCTCGCCGGCTTCGGCGCCGGCTGCTGGGGCCCGCCGACTGGTGGGTCCCGCCGGCTGCCAACTCCTTGGTCACTGTGGCTTCATCTTGCTGACGTGAGCTTCATCGTGGTAAGCGTGGCTACAGTACCGCCACCTGCCGGGCGATCGTTGTAGCCTTACCGTGTCTTGTCTCCTTAATGGGGCGTCCTCTTCGAGGGAGGCGGCGAGCCGGCTGCGGGGAGCCGGCTCCGTCTTGGGCCGGCTGGTTGGAAGCGTGGCCGCCTTTGACCGTCTCTCTACTTTAAGGGGCCCACCGCCTGTGGGCCACGCTGGCGGCCCATCGTGGGTGACGCCAGGGTCAACATGGCAACAGTGCTGCGCCGGACGGGTCACGCCTACCTCGTACGGCGCAATGTGCCAGGCGTGCCCCGGGATTCGGGGGTGGCAGGCTCTCCTGTAGCCACGCCCCGTCGCACCGCCATTAGGTGGGCGCAAACTTTGTGGGTACGGTCTTGACTGCTTTACGGGGAGCCGGCTCGAAGGAGTCGGCCTTCTCACAGCCGGCTTCTTGGAGTCGGACCTCTCATGAGGGCCAAAGTCGGACCGCCTTCCGAAAGCCGGCCTTGATCGTAGCCGGCTAGGGGAAGGCGGCCCCATGTCTTGGATTCTTGTGAGCCAGGCAGGCTCGCAACTCTTTCATAAGTGCCGGGGGAAGCCGGCAAGGCTACCCATGGCTATTTACTCCAACATATCCACTTGAGGGAAATTTGCTACTGTCCTACAAACCTCTGCACTTGGATGCCCAACAACGTCAACTAGAAGAAGGTTGTGTAGTAGACATCAAGCTCTTTTCTGGCGCCGTTGCCGGGGAGGTTAGCGCTTGAAGGTATATCTTTAGATCTTGCAATCGAATCTTTTTGTTTCTTGTTTTAGAATTACTTTAGTTTATAAAAGAAAACTACAAAAAAATATGGAATTGAGTTTGCCTCATACGCTTCATCTTTTTAATATCTTTCGTGAGTATGATGGAAACGAAAATTGTGCCAAAGTGTTAGAAAAAAATGCATTAAAATGTTTGGCATTAAATATTTGAATGATGAGCATGATTGCAATGTTGTTAGTATGAATTCCTTGAATATCCATGATGCTAATGATATGCAAAGCCACAAGCTTGGGGAAGCTATGTTTGATGAAGATGATATTTTTTGTCCCCCAAGTTTTGATGAGCAAATTTATTATGATGAAAGCATGCCTCCTATTTATGATGATTATATTGATGAAAGTGGATTTGGAGAGGCCATGACTTTATTTAGTAATGATTCCACTATCTTGGAAGAGGTTTCAATTGATTATGATGAGAACAAAGTTGCTACTTATGATGATTATTGTGATGACACTTATGCTATAAAAAGTACTGATGATTATATTTCTAAAACTTGTCATGATTATGAATACACTTTTTCTGAACATTACTCTTTTAATGAGGAAACAATTTATAGTATTTGAGTCTCTTATGATACTCCCACTATTCTGAAAGAGAATAAATTTGCTTATGCGGAGAGTAGTAAAATTTCTATGCAAGTAGATCATGAAAAGAATGCTTTAGGTGCTGGTTCTATTGTTGAATTCATTCATGATGCTACTGAAAATTATTATGAGGGAAGAACATATGCTTGTAGGAATTGCAATAATATCAAGTTTCCTATCTATGTGCTTAAAGTTTTAAAGTTATGCTTGTTTTGCTTTCCTATGCAAGTTGATTCTTGTTCCCACAAGTTGTTTGCTCACAAAATCCCTATGCGTAGGAATTGGGTTAGACTTAAATGTGCTAGTCATATTCTTCATGATGCTCTCTTTATGTTTCAATTCTTATCCTTTATGTGAGCATCATTGAAATTATCATGCCTAGCTAGGGGCGTTAAACGATAGCGCTTGTTGGGAGGCAACCCAACTTTATTTTTGTCTGTTTCTTTTTGCTCCTGTTTAGGAATAAATAATTTATCTAGCCTCTTTTATTATTGAGTTTTTATGTTTTAATTAGTGTTTGTGCCAAGTAGAACCTTTGGGAAGACTTGGGGGAAGTTTATGTGATCCTGCTGTAAAAAACAGAAACTTTAGCACTCACGAGAATTGCTTCCATTTTTTATTGGAGAGTGCTATTTAGTTAATTCCTTTTGAAGATGATTAATAGATAAAATCCTCACGTCCAGAAATTTATTTTAGAATTTTTTTGTTCCAGAACTTGCGTTAGCTACAGATTACTACAGACTGTTCTGTTTTTGACAGATTCTGTTTTTCTTGTGTTGTTTGCTTATTTTGATGAATCTATGGCTAGTAAAATAGTTTATAAACCATAGAGAAGTTGGAATACAGTAGGTTTAACACCAATATAAATAAATAATGAGTTAATTACAGTATCTTTAAGTGATGTTTTGTTTTCTTTCGCTAACGAAGCTTACGAGATTTTCTATTTTGAGTTTTGTGTTGTCAAGTTTTCAAGTTTTGGGTTAAGTTTTGATGTACTATGGAATAAGGAGTGGCAAGAGCCTAAGCTTGGGGATGACCAAGGCACCCCAAGGTAATATTCAAGTACAACCAAGAGCCTAAGCTTGGGGATGCCCCAGATGGCATCCCCTCTTTCGTCTTCGTTCATCGGTAACTTTACTTGGAGCTATATTTTTATTTACCACATGATATGTGTTTTTCTTGGAGCGTCATTCCATTTAACGTTTTTTTTCTTGCTGTTTTAATAAAATACCAAGATCTGAAATTCTTAAATGTTAGAGAGTCTTCACATAGTTGCATAATTATTAAACTACTCATTGATCTTCACTTATATCTTTCGGAGTAGTTTGTCGTTTGCTCTAGTGCTTCACTTATATCTTTTAGAGCACGGTGGTGGTTTTATTTTATAGAAATATATGAACTCTCATGCTTCACTTATATTATTTTGAGAGTTCTAAACAGCATGGTAATTTGCTTTGGTTATGAATTTAGTCCTAATATGATGGGCATCCAAGAGGGATATAATAAAAACTTTCATATAAAGTGCATTGAATACTATGAGAAGTTTGATACTTGATAATTGTTTTGAGATATGGAGATGGTGATATTATAGTCGTGCTAGTTGAGTAGTTGTGAATTTGAGAAATGCTTGTGTTGAAGTTTGTGATTCTCGTAGCATGCACGTATGGTGAACTGTTATGTTAAGAAGTCGGAGCATGATGTATTTATTGATTGTCCTCCTTATGAGTGGCGGTCGGGGACGAGCGATGGTCTTTTCCTACCAATCTATCCCCCTAGGAGCATGCGCGTAGTACTTTTCTTCGATAACTAATAGATTTTTGCAGTAAGTATGTGAGTTCTTTATGACAAATGTTGAGTCCATGGATTATATGCACTCTCACCCTTCCACCATTGCTAGCCTCTCTAATACCGCGCACCTTTCACCGGTATCATACACCCACCATATACCTTCCTCAAAACAGCCACCATACCTACCTATCATGGCATTTCCATAGCCATTCCGAGATATATTTCCATGCAACTTTCCGCCGTTCCGTTTATCATGACACGCTCCATCATTGTCATATTCCTTTGCATGATCATGTAGTTGACATTTTAGTTGTGGCAAAGCCACCGTTAATAATTCTTTCATATAAGTCACTCATGCATCATTGCTATCCCAGTACACCGCCGGAGGCATTCATATAGAGTCATACTTTGTTCCAGTATCGAGTTGTAATCATTGAGTTGTAAACAAATAGAAGTGTGATGATCATCATTCATAGAGTATTGTCCCCAAAAAAGGAGAAAGGCCAAAGAAAAAAAAGAAGGCCTAAATAGAAGTGTGATGATCATCATTCATAGAGTATTGTCCCCCAAAAATGGAGAAAGGCCAAAGAAAAAAAGAAGGCCCCAAAAAAGGGGCAATACTACTATCCTTTTTCCACACTTGTGCTTCAAAGTAGCACCATGATCTTCATAATAGAGAGTCTCCTATGTTATCACTTTCATATACTAGTGGGAATTTTTCATTATAGAACTTGGCTTGTATATTCCAACAATGGGCTTCCTCAAAATGCCCTAGGTCTTCGTGAGCAAGCAAGTTGGAGGCACACCCACTTAGTTTCTTTTTGTTGAGCTTTCATATACTTATAGCTCTAGTGCATCCGTTGCATGCCAATCCCTACTCACTCACATTGATATCTATTGATGGGCATATCCATAGCCCGTTGATACGCCTAGTTGATGTGAGACTATCTTCCCCCTTTTTTGTCTTCTCCACAACCACCATTCTATTCCACCTATAGTGCTATGTCCATGGCTCACGCTCATGTATTGCGTGAAGATTGAAAAAGTTTGAGAACATTAAAAGTACGAAACAATTGCTTGGCTTGTCATCGGGGTTGTGCATGATTTGAATACGTTGTGTGGTGAAGATGGAGCATAGCCAGACTATATGATTTTGTAGGGATAGCTCTCTTTGGCCATGTTATTTTGAAGAGACATAATTGCTTAGTTAGTATGCTTCAAGTATTATTATTTCTATGTCAATATTAAACTATTGTCTGGAATCTTATGGATCTGAATATTCTTGCCACAATAAAGAAGAATTACTTAGAGAAATATGTTAGGTAGCATTCCACATCAAAAATTCTGTTTTTATCATTTACCTACTCAAGGACGAGCAGGAATTAAGCTTGGGGATGCTGATACGTCTCCAACGTATCTATAATTTTTGATTGTTCCATGCTATTATATTATCAACCTCGGATGTTTTATATGCATTTATATGCTATTTTATATGATTTTTGGGACTAACCTATTAACCTAGAGCCCAGTGCCAGTTTCTGTTTTTTCCTTGTTTTAGAGTATCGCAGAAAAGGAAAATCAAACGGAGTCCAATTGACCCGAAACTTCACGAAACTTATTTTTGGACCAGAAGAAGCCCACGGGGTATCGGAGTTGGACCAGGAGAGTCCCGGGCTGCCCACGAGGGTGGGGGGCACGCCCCCTGCCTCGTGGAAAGCCCGGAGGTCCATCGCGTACTTCTTCCTCCCATATATACCCATATACCCTAAAAACTTCGGGGAGAAGAATAGATCGGGAGTTCCGCCGCCAGAAGCCTCCGTAGCCACCGAAAACCAATCTAGACCCGTTCCGGCACCCTGCTGGAGGGGGAATCCCTCTCCGGTGGCCATCTTCATCATCCCGGTGCTCTCCATGAGGAGGAGGGAGTAGTTCTCCCTCGGGGCTGAGGGTATGTACCAGTAGCTATGTGTTTGATCTCTCTCTCTCTCTCTCGTGTTCTTGAGGTGATACGATCTTGATGTATCGCGAGCTTTGCTATTATAGTTGGATCTTATGATGTTTCTCCCCCTCTACTCTCTTGTAATGGATTGAGTTTTCCCTTTGAAGTTATCTTATCGGATTGAGTCTTTAAGGATTTGAGAACACTTGATGTATGTCTTGCGTGGGATACCTGTGGTGACAATGGGGTATTCTATGATCCACTTGATGTATGTTTTGGTGATCAACTTGCGGGTTCCGTGACCTTGGGAATCTATGCATAGGGGTTGGCAGACGTTTTCGTCTTGACTCTCTGGTAGAAACTTTGGGGCACTCTTTGAGGTTCTATGTGTTGGTTGAATAGATGAATCTGAGATTGTGTGATGCATATCATATAATCATACCCACAGATACTTGAGGTGACATTGGAGTATCTAGGTGACATTAGGGTTTTGGTTGATTTGTGTCTTAAGGTGTTATTCTAGTACGAACTCTAGGATAGATTGAACGGAAAGAATAGCTTCATGTTATTTTACTACGGACTCTTGAATAGATCGATCAGAAAGGATAACTTTGAGGTGGTTTCGTACCCTACCATAATCTCTTAGTTTGTTCTCCGCTATTAGTGACTTTGGAGTGACTCTTTGTTGCATGTTCAGGGATAGTTATGTGATCCAATTATGTTATTATTGTTGAGAGAACTTGCACTAGTGAAAGTATGAACCCTAGGCCTTGTTTCAATGCATTGCAATACCGTTTGTGCTCACTTTTATCATTAGTTACCTTGCTGTTTTATATTTTCAGATTACAAAAACCTTTATCTACCATCCATATACCACTTGTATCACCATCTCTTCACCGAACTAGTGCACCTATACAATTTACCATTGTATTGGGTGTGTTGGGGACACAAGAGACTCTTTCTTATTTGGTTGCAGGGTTGCTTGAGAGAGACCATCTTCATCCTACGCCTCCTACGGATTGATAAACCTTAGGTCATCCACTTGAGGGAAATTTGCTACTGTCCTACAAACCTCTGCACTTGGAAGACCAACAACGTCTACAAGAAGAAGGTTGTGTAGTAGACATCACTCTAATATATTTTGTTGCATATGATTGTACATACTCTTGATCAAGATGCATCTCTAACAGGTACCTAGTTTCTTGATGGCGAGATGGCGGTGTTATGTCGTGTACAAAGGGAAGGTTCCGGAGGAGTACAACGAGTGGCCTGAGTGTCAGGCGCAAGTGAATGGGGTCTCGGGCGCCAGCCATAAAGGCTTCAAAACCAGACAAGAAGCCGAAGCTAGTTACTTGAGGTTCACGCTAGCGAGACAGGACTCGTAACCGCCACATCATGTACTGCATAGTTCCGCTCTCAGTCATAGTGATAGCTCTTCTCGCATATACCATTGTTTAGATCGATGATGTTGTAGTTGCAAGTATTTGAGACTTGCATGTATCGCTATTTTCGAGATGATGATGAGATACCACTTTGTGTTGGATGATGATTATGATGAGACTATTTGTATGTATATGCTATGATTACATTTGTGGTCTCGTAGCCATTTTATGTGTATCATGATGACATTTGTATCTGCTAAATATTCTTGTATAAAGCCTGTTCAAATACAAAACAAATATGCAGAAACTACTAAAATTAAAAGTAGCGAGTGGAGAAAAGTTAGCAGCAGTGCCAGAGTAGCAGTAGCGCGTCCAGGCAAAGAGTGCTAGAGCTATTAGCAGTAGCGAGCTTCCACGAAGCGCGCTGCAGCTACACTTGTATAGCAGTAGCACGGATGTGCACGCGCTACTGCTACGGGTTAGCTGTAGCGCCTTATTAGTAGCGCCAGTCCCCGCGCTACTAATATACCTAGAACCCGCGCTGCTGCTAGCCTTTTACCTAGTAGTGGTGAGTTCTTGATCCTATCTTGCAAGTCTATAGTCACCTATTATGTGTTATGATCTGTTGACCCTGAAGTGACAATAATCGGGATACTTACCAGGGATGACCATAGTTTGAGGAGTTCATGTATTCACTAAGTGTTAATGCTTTGGTTCCGTACTCTATTAAAAGGAGGCCTTAATATCCCTTAGTTTCCAATAGGACCTCGCTGCCACGGGAGGGTAGGACAAAATATGTCATGCAATTTCTTTTCCATAAGCACGTATGACTATATTTGGAATACATGCCTACATTACATTGATGAACTGGAGCTAGTTCTGTGTCACCCTATGTTATAACTATTGCATGAGGAATCGCATCCGACATAATTATCCATCACTGATACATTGCCTACGAGCTTTTCACATATTGATCTTTGCCTATTTACTTTTCCGTTACTACTGTTACAATCACTATAAAACCAAAACTATTACTTTTGCTACCGTTACCGCTACTATCATATTACTTTGCTACTAAATACTTTGATGTACATATTAAGTTTTCCAAGTGTGGTTGAATTGACAACTCAGCTGCTAATACTTGAGAATATTCTTTGGCTCCCCTTGTGTCGAATCAATAAATTTCGGTTGAATACTCTACCCTCGAAAACTGTTGCGATCCCCTATACTTGTGGGTTATCAAGACTATTTTCTGGCACCGTTGCCAGGGAGCATAGCTCTATTCTTTGAGTCACTTGGGATTTATATATGCTGATCACTATGAAGAACTTGAAAGATAAAAGAACCAAGATTTTTCCCTCAACTACGAGGGGAGGTAAGGAATTTCCATCTACCTCTGCACTTGATTCACCTTCTGTTTTGAGTAAACTTGCGACTCCTACTCCTGTTATTCATTCTGATATGTCGCATGTTATTGATGATGCCACTTATGCTTTGCATGATACATATGATGAAACTACTTCTATGCTTGATAATACTATGCCACTAGGTGAATTTCTTGATGAACAACTTGCTAGGGTTAGAGAGAATGAAATTATTGAAACTGATAATATTGATGAAAGTTATGATGAAGATTCTCCCCCTAGATACGAATTACCTGTTGTTCCTGAGGGTTATTGAGAGAGTCCTGGATTAGGGGGTCTCTGGATAGATGGACTATATCCTTTGGCCAGACTTTTGGACTATGAATGTACAAGATTGAAGACTTCGTCCCGTGTCCGAATGGGACTTTCCTTGGCGTGGAAGGCAAGCTTGGTAGTACGGATATGTAGATCTACTCCCTTGTAACCGACTCTGTGTAACCCTAGCCCCCTCCGGTGTCTATATAGACCTGAGGGTTTAGTCCGTAGGACAACACACAATCATACCATAGGCCAGCTTCTAGGGTTTAGCCTCTACGATCTCATGGTAGATCAACTCTTGTAATACTCATATCATCAAGAACAATCAAGCAGGACGTAGGGTATTACCTCCTTCAAGAGGGCCCGAACCTGGGTAAACATCGTGTCCCTTGTCTCCTGTTACCATCCGCCTTAGAAGCACAGTTTGGGACCCCCTACCCGAGATCCGCCGGTTTTGACACCGACATTGGTGCTTTCATTGAGAGTTCCACTGTGCCGTCGCCGTAAGGCTCGATGGCTTCTTCGATCATCGGTAACGATGCGGTCTGGGGTGAGGTTTTCCTCCCCGGACAGATCTTCGTATTCGGCGGCTTCGCATTGCGGGCCAATTCGCTTGGCCATCTGGAGCAGATCGAGAGCCATGCCCCTGGCCATTAGGTCAGGTTTGGAAACTTAAACTACACTGCCGACATCTACGGAGACTTGATCTTCGACAGACTCGAGCCCATGTCAGGTGCGCCGCACAGTCACAACGAGAATGATGTAACTCTGCCGCCGGACAGTGTTCGGGAGATCGCATCTGCAACTACTCCGGACGTCAATCCGGAGAAAATTGCGCCATCTGAGAGCGGAGGGATAGACCCCGCCATGGAGGCTGCACTCTCAATGGCGATAGAGCAGGATACTGACTTCACACCTTAAGAAAGTTGTGTTGCCGAACCACTGGATTCATCTTCGGCCACGGACTCCAAGCCGCCTGCATCTGTGCCTATCGAATCCAGCTGGGCGCCGATCATGGAGTTCACCTCCGCGGATATCTTTCAGCACTCGCCTTTCGGCGATGTGCTAAATTCATTAAGGTCTCTCTCCCTGTCAGGAGAACCTTGGCCGAACTATGTCCGGCTAGAATGGGATGCGGACGATGAAGAAATTCGCTGCCCACCCACCACCCACTTAGTAGCCACTGTCGACGATTCAACCGACATGCTCGACTTTGACTCCGAAGACATCGACGGTATGGACAACGATGCAGGAGACGAACAGGAACCACCGCCCACAGGGCGCTGGAACGTCACCTCATCACATGACATATACATGGTGGATACACCCAAAGAAGGCAATGGCGAAGAGACAGCGGAGGATGGCCCCTCCAAGAAGCAATCCAAGCGCCAACGGTAGCGGCGCCGCCCTAAGTCCCGCCATAGCAAAAACAGCGATAACAGGGCAAGAGAAAATAACACTCCAATCAACTCCAGAGGAAACGACAACCACATCGCCCCGGCAGCAGAGCATGACGAAGCTACAAGCGACGAACATAGTACGGATCTGACGTCCGAACACGGTGACACCGAGGATAAACCTCATCAAACCCCCTCTTGGGAGGAAAACAGTCCGGACGAAGATGCACACATCATCCCGGAAACGCACTTGGAGCGAGAGAACCTCCGTAGAAGGCTTATTGCCACAGCGAGGAGTCTGAAGAAGCAGAAGAAAAGGCTTAAGGCCGCACAAAATACGCTCAACAGCAGGTGGAACAAAGTGCTCGACAATGCAGAAATGTATAGTGGAAGTTACCACACAAAGAGCTATCCAAAGCGCAAGCTACTACCTGAATTCGATGATGAGGCCTTAGAGCCCACACAACCGAAAAATGAAACGGCCAACCGGCCGGATCAACCACCTTGTGACCGCGATAGAGCGTCTAACAAGGTCACACATAAGTCAACACACGATCTATGTGAGGACTTGTGCCAAAAATCCTGTACGACCAGATCCATCTATGGATCTAGGAAGCGCGCTCCGGTACAAAATCAAAACCGAATACTACAACCGTCCGAACACCATGGTACATCCAGATACAGGGGTGCCGCACACCCCCTATGTTTCACCGATGAGGTGCTGGATAACGAATTCTCAGAAGGATTCAAACCAGTGAACATAGAGGCGTATGACGGGACCACAGACCCTGGGGTCTGGATTGAGGACTTTATCCTCCATATCCATATGGCTCACGGAGATGATCTCCATGCCATCAAATACTTACCCCTCAAGCTTAAAGGGCCAACTCGGCACTGGCTAAAAAGCCTCCCCGAGAACTCAATTGGAAGTTGGGAGGAGCTCGAGGACGCTTTTCAGGCTAATTTTCAAGGGACCTATGTCCGACCTTCGAATGCAGACGATTTAAGTCATATAATTCAACAGCCTAGAGAGTCAGCCTGAAAGCATTGGAACATGTTTCTCACTAAGAATAACCAAATCGTCGATTGTCCGGACGCCGAAGCCTTAGCAGCATTCAAACACAGCGTCCGAGACGAATGGCTCGCCAGACACCTCGGCCAAGAAAAACCAAGAACAATGGCAGCCCTGACAAGCCTCATGACCCGCTTTTGCATGGGCGAAGATAGCTGGTTAGCCCGTAGTAGCACCAACGATCCAAGCACATCCGAAGTAAGGGATGGCAATGGAAAACAAGGACACAATAAAAACAAGCGTCGAAATAAAGAAGATAGCCCAGATAATACGGCGGTAAACAACGGATTCAGGGGCTCTTGACCTGGTCAGCGGAAAAAGCCTTTCAAAGGCAGCAGAGAGGGACCGTCTGGCCTAAACAGGATTCTTGACAAACGATGTCAGATTCACGGCACCCCCGATAAACCTGCAAACCACACCCATAGAGAATGTTGGGTCTTCAAGCAGGCCGGTAAGCTAAACGCCGAACACAAAGCGGGGGAGACACCAAGCGAAGACGAGGATGAACCTCGCCAGCAAAGCACTGGAGGACAGAAAAATTTCCCACCAGAGGTTAAAACAGTAAACATGATCCATGTGACGAAGAGGAGAACCAAACATGCACTCTGAGAGACACGGGCCATAGAGCCCGTCACCCCTAGGTCCAACCCCTGGTTAGCCTACCCGGTCACTTTTGATCGCAGGGATCACGCGACAAGCATCCGGCACGAAGGATTGGCTGCCTTGGTGTTAGACCCAATAATACACGGATACCATCTCACACGAGTCCTCATGGACGGCGGCAGTAGTCTAAATCCGATATATCATGACACAGTCCGCAAAATGGGGATAGACCCGACACAAATAAGCCACAATAATACTGCCTTCAAGGGAGTAATACCAGGCCCAGAGGCCCACTGTACAGGCTCTCTATTACTAGAGGTTGTATTCGGCTCTCCCGACAACTTCTGAAGCGAAAGGTTAACTTCCTAGATCGCTCCATTCCGAAGTGGCTATCAAGCACTACTCGGAAGAGCAGCTTTCGCTCGTTTTAATGCAATACCGCACTACGCTTCTCTCAAGCTTAAGATGCCCGGTCCACGGGGCACCATCACAGTTAGTGGAAACACTGAGCGTTCTCTACGCGTGGAAGAATGTGCGGCGGCTTTAACAGCCGAACACTAGACGGCCTCACCAACTAGAAAAAGTGACAGGTTGTCAAGACCACGGACACGGTTAGACGAGTCCGGCGCATCACCACATACACATGAGATTGGTTTGATGGTCAAACCCTCATAAGATGGTACCAGGGGCTTCCCGCGTGTAATCAGGGCTAGCCCGGCTCAAACTTGACTTATCTTGAATTTTCATAACTAATTTTCTGGCACGACAACTTTCACCTAAGTTCTTCTCTTTTACAGATGACAATCGTGCTACACCCGTCTAGGACACGGCACAACGGAGACACAGGCGCAGATGTGCAGCAGGGACCCGCTCAAAGGTTTCTTTTCAGATTAAGACCCTGCGTAAACCTTTTTTACTGTCTTTTGTTGTTCACATCCTACAGATACTCAATACAATCAAGAAGGATGCTGACATCATTGGCATGTGGCCACGTAGGGATATTGCACGTAACTGGATACTCGGGGTTTTATTAAGGGCATTGTTCAGCCCAACATATGTTATGAAGACCGAATACCTTAGGGAGTGTTCGGCGTCGCGAGTTTGGCCCTATATGCATCAGCTCCAAATCATGTCTTTGGTCAAATGTTGGGTTTGCCCGGCTCCCATGTTTTGGTACCTTACGTTCCACTATATCGGCTAAGGTAGCACTCGGAGAACTACTGTGATTGTGCCCTGGTTCATCCGGATGAGCACCTCAGTAGAGAAAGCCGAAAACTGACTGTCATGATGTAGCGCGAGACTGGTCAACCACTCGATGACTCAGCGGAATCTTCGGGATTCCTCCGCATTAACAAAGGGTCGTTTCCCGGTCATGTACGTACGCGCCCCGTATTCGGACGAGCGCAAAAGTACCAGGGGCTATATAGTAGCCCCACCGTCAAACTCCTATGGCTAAGTGAAAGTGTTAAAGCAATATAGTCCGATTGCCTCGTTCGCTGCGCTACCACCTCCTTCATGGACCAAGACGTTGGATCAAGTGTGAATACGTGTTTTCTGCGAACACCCCCACATTATATGCGTGGGGGCAGAAGCCGACGACTGCAAACTTTCAAGTTATATACATAGATACATAAACGGCCGCACAGGAGGCATCATAATACTTTCAGGCAAAAGTATAAACACAGCCTTTACAATTCAATAAAACATTGTTTTTACAATGGGAATACATGTCACTAGAACATAATATTCTTCGAGCACTGAGCCTCTATCGAACGAGCGCCTTTAAGGACTTCTTCAAAGTAGTGCTCGGCTGCCACTCGGCCCACGGCCGAACCCTGTGTTGCAACAGTGGTGGCCTCCATCTCTGCCCAGTATGTCTTGACACGGGCAAAGGCCATCCGCGCACCCTCTATACATGCCGACCTCTTCATAGTGTCGATGTGCGGCACAACACCAAGGAATTGTTGCGGTAAACTAAAGGAGCTATCCGGCTTTGGCCCTCCCGGCCACAGATGATCCACAACAGACCTCATGGCAAGTCCGGACAACCTGTGGAGCTCGGCCCACTCGGCCATTCAGCAACAACGGACGCACTGGAGCATGGAATTGTGACCAGAACAACTTTTCCACTTCACGATCTTTTTGATCCTTGAAGTATTCGGTTGCATCAGCAGCACTTGCTGCCAAATCCACCTAGGCGTCCGCAGAACTCCATAGTTGATCAAGAGGAGCATACTTCGGATCTCCTAACTTATTCCGCAACAAGAAGGGCTTCCCAGCCATGATATCCGTAACTTGACACAGCTCCTCCTTCGTCGCTATGACTTTGGAGCGGGCTTCCTTGGATGCTACCATGGCCTTCTCCAGGTCTGTCGCCTTTGCTCGGCTTTCCTTTTCAAGAAGCTAGTAACAGTCAATGGCATCCTTCAACTCAACGACCATCTTGGCCATTTTTCCGTGCTCTGGCGATGTGCGGCCTGTTCGGCCCTTAGCTCTTCGACCGCCTTTAGGGCGGCCGCATCACTATTCCTTGCTTGTTCCTTGGCTGGGAATCTCCGCCCGAAGGGACTCCACGGTGGCAGCTCCATCTGCAGTCACAACATATTGAAGATATTGGCATCATGCTCCTCTTACTATGTGTTGATCACCGAAGAAATCACTTACCCTGTGCCTCGTCAAGCCGCTTGTTGACAAGCACGATGTCAGCATCTGTCGCATCAAGTTGCCGCTTTAGCTCGGCAAACCCATCAGTCCGGCTGGCCACCGGAGCTTCAGCCACCTGCACATAAAGGCAGTCCAGTTATTACCTGGGACTATGATCCTCTCTTCGCCGCCGTTTTCGACGGCAACCATAGTCTCAGGGCTACTATCTGCATTGGGCACAACTAACGTGTGTAGTACTATCAAAAACATACAATATTTCACGTACCTCAAAGCCTCGCAGCAGACTCATAAAAGCTTCATGCAATCCACTTTCAGCGGATGATATCCTTTCAATTACCGTACCCATTAGCGTACGATGCACTTCTGAGATGGCCGCTTGCTCCAGAAGATCCTTCAGTGCGTCTGACCACATACTGTACAGTTCCGGACTCTTTCTATTGCTCTCTTTAGGAGCCGAATACTGAGGACTCCGGGTGGCCAAGGGATTACCCTCTGGCCTTGATGGATCAGGAGAAACCCTCTGCGACGACACTTCGGGGTCGCCCGCCTCATGAAGCGGGGCAACAGGGGGAGGTGTTTCGCTCTCCATCTTCTCCGGAAGAAGATCCCCCGAAGACGAACTCTGTCGAGAAGGGCTACGATCCGAACTACAAGATATAAGCTTCGGTTATTGTCTTCAGAAGTAAGGTAGGATATTTTCACTACTAAGTACTTTTTGATTACTTACAGCTCGGTAGAGGGCTGATTCCCTTGCGGACACTATGTGGCTAGAGTACCGCCCAAGGCAGGACCCTCTGGTGAAGATTTCTTCCCCCGTTTGGAAACCTTTGTTTCCAGATCTTTAGAGGTGGTCCTCTTCCTTCCTTGGGGAGAGGGAATGTCAGATTCTTCTCCCTAGTTATCCTCCTTCATGGAGGCGCTCATTCCCCCGGTTGGGGCGAGTAGCGAGTGAGGCTCACTTTCAGCCTCTCTATTCCCCCCTTTATCTTCCTTCGAGGGCACCTGGTAAGGCGCCGGCTCCAGCTTTCTATCTAGTACTGGATTGGCCAAGCCCTCGGGAAGGGGGGCCGAACAACTGATCATCTTCGCCTTTGTTATCCAGTCCTGGTCAAAGAGCAACTTTTTAGAATGATGTTATGATAATTAAGAGAAACAGTGTGTTCGGCCATGGGATTACTTACTTGGGTATCCGGGCGATTACAGCTCAGACCTTCATCCTCGGTGGTGTCCGAACACTTTATTTGTGGTCCGAAGAACAACTTGTACATCTCCTCGAGCATCATGCCGAGGAAGTGTTGAATGATTCGCGGTCCCTCCGGGTTGAACTCCCACAAACGGAGAGGTCTACGTTTGCAAGGCGGGACCTAGCGAACTAGCATGATCTGCATCACCATGACCAGGTTGACGTCTCTCTCAATGAGATCTCGGATGCGACTCTGCAATATCGGCACATCCTTTACTGGACCCCAGTTTAGCCCCTCGCTGATCCATGACATCAGTTGTGGTGGGGGGGCAAGCGAAAGGCAGGGGCGGCTACCCACTTGGCACTCCGAGGGGCTGTGATATAAAACCACTCCCGCTGCCACAAACTGGACACCTCTGGGAAGGAACCCTCTGGCCATGGAGCATCAGCGCTTTTTCTTATTACGACACCTCCGCACTGCATGCCGCCCTTCAATCAACATCACCTTCACAATGAAGGTCTTGAGCCACAGGCCAAAGTGAGGGGTAATGCGGAGGAAGGCCTCACATACGACGATGAATGACGAGATGTGAAGGAGGGAATCCAGGGCCAGATCATGGAAATCCAGCCCATAATAGAACATGAGCCCCCTAACAAAGGGGTCCAGAGCGAGGCCTAGCCCTCGGAGGAAGTGAGAGACGAACACAACACTCTCGTTGGATTCAGGAGTGGGGATGACCTGCCCTCGTGCGGGCAGCCTGTGTGAGATTTCGGCGGTCAGATACCTGGCCTCTCTCAGCTTTTTGATGTCCTCGTCTGTGACAGAGGAAGGCATCCACCGACCCTGGAGGTTGGATCCGGACATGGTTGAAGGTCCGAAGCGCCTGACCTAAGCCTTGGGTGTTGGAACTCTAGGCGGGGGAAGGATTCGATTGAGCACGAGAGGAAGAAAGGACAGGCCTTGGCCTCTTTATAAAGAGGGTGAATATCAAGCATCCTCCTCGCGGCCGTTTTAGACTTGCCTAAAATCGAGGAGTCATACCAACGGGTACAAGTGGGTTACCCACGTCCGTATTGATGAGAATCATGTAATAAGGGGGACACGATCTCTGCTTCGGCAAGACGTGTCGAGAAAACCACCTCGCAATATGTGCAGTGCTGGTTGGAAAAAACGGTTCGGATAATGACCGGTCCATGATGTAACGTCATGCTGTCAAAACGCGTCAGCAGATTAGATTTTTGGAAATATTATTCTCTCTACGGTGGTATGTGGAAATTATTTTGCAGGGCCGGACACTTTCCTTGGGTCCAAAATCTTCTATGGAGTATTCGGAGGAGGAACCCGCCTTGCAATGCCGAAGACAAAACTGCGCGCCGGACTCATCGTCATTGAAGCCTGGTTCAGGGGCTACTGAGGGAGTCCTGGATTAGGGGGTCTCCGGACAGCCGGACTATATCCTTTGGCCAGACTGTTGGACTATGAAGGTACAAGATTGAAGACTTTGTCCCGTGTCCGGATGAGACTTTCCTTGGCGTGGAAGGCAAGCTTGGCAGTACGGATATGTAGATCTCCTCCCTTGTAACCGACTCTGTAACCCTAGCCCCTCCGGTGTCTATATAAACCAGAGGGTTTAGTCCGTAGGACAACACACAGTCATACCATAGGCTAGCTTCTAGGGTTTAGCCTCTACGATCTCATGGTAGATCAACTCTTGTAATACTCATATCATCAAGAACAATCAAGCAGGACGTAGGGTATTACCTCCTTCAAGAGGGCCCGAACCTGGGTAAACATCGTGTCCCTTGTCTCCTGTTACCATCCGCCTTAGACGCATAGTTCAGGACCCCCTACCCGAGATCCGCCGGTTTTGACACCGATAGTTATGTTATGGATGAAGCAACTGCTAGAGACTTCTTAGCTTGCAATGATAGATATGTTCTTAAGAAATTATTAGCTAAGCTTAAAGAAAATCTTTGAATGCTAGAATGAAGTATGACCCTGCTTTTGCTACCTTACCTATCTTTATTTCCGATAAGGATTATGATTTCTCTGTCAACCCTGAGTTAATTACTTTGGTTGAATCTGATCCTTTTTATGGCTATGAATCTGAAACTATTGTGGCACATCTTACTAAATTAAATGATATAACCACCCTGTTCACAAATGATGAGAAAACTCGCTATTACTTTATCCTTAAGTTGTTTCTGTTCTCATTAAAGGGTGATGCTAAAACATGGTTTAATTCTCTTCATCCTGGTTGTGTGCGTAGATATGATTTATTACTTCTTTGCTAAATATTTCCCCGCACATAAGAAACAAGCTGCCCTAAGGGAAATATATAATTTTGTGCAAATTGAAGAAGAGAGTCTCCCACAAGATTGGGGGAGGCTTCTCCAATTACTTAATGCTTTGACTGATCATCCTCTCAAGAAAAATAAAATACTTGATATCTTTTATAATGGACTAACTGATGCTTCCAGAGACCACCTGAATAGTTGTGCTGGTTGTGTTTTCAGGGAAAGAACTGTTGATCAAGCTGCATTGCTATTGAATAATATGTTGAGTAATGAAAATGATTGGACACTTCCTGAACCAACTCTTAAGCCAACTTCGAAGAAAAGGGGCATTCTATTTCTCAGTCCTGAAGATATACACGGGCCGCGCGGCTGCACGTATATTGTTTTTCTATTTGGATGATTAATGTTGCCACTTTATTTCTTAACCGAAGCATGACACATATCCATTGTCGGTCTAACAATCACGGATCAAATAAATAATCCGTTTGAGATATTGGTTCCCAATTATTAATAACCTCCCGTCTGTAATTAGATAAAGACTAGTCGTCAATCCATGCACTTGCACGGGCTAGCATTGTTGAATAAGTATATCGTGATGATTCATATACTATTTCAGAATAACACGCTATATTAGACCATTACATCTAAGCAAAGGAATGGAAAATATAAGAAAATTACTTAGATCCTCCAAAACGTTTGCAGCTAAGAAGAGGAATGGCCAATATCAACAATTGATTATCAAAATATATAGTGAACTTTAGTAGAATCTTACTAATATTCTCTAAAGGGGTCCGGGCAAATACAATAGATCAAACTATGTACTTATGATTAGGTTTTAAGTCACATATGCTTTTACAATGGAACTTTTTAATTCTAACATTCTAATATTGATAGTTTTATTTCTTTTATCTAGTACTCAACTTGACACGTGACAACCTATAAAAGGTCATGTTTGACCAAGTGTTTACACAATAATATGAAGATAAACAATATCAATATATTCATCAGTAGATATATTTTCATAATATATTTATTCAATATTGTAGTTGTTTATATTTTCATAGAGTAATTTTAACATGCCCGCTCATATCCCCTCTTTTCACATGGGAGGTAAGAAGGTAAAAGTAAATCAGACCACTACCTAATCAAATCAATGGTTCGGATCTAGTATGTACTCTTATCTCTCGTGTCAAAAGGGGAGGTAAGAGGGACCATGCTAAAATTTTCTATTTTCATAAAATACTTGGTCAAACATCAAAATAGTTGACTTTTAAATGAGTTCATATGCTATCTTTTGAGACCGAGGGAGGATGTAGAAATAGAGACCCATGCATGCATGCTTCAATTTCAATCATATGTAATGTGGGCCGATTTCCATAATATTTAAGTGACATAGTAGGCATATGAAACAACCATCCATGATCTACTATTGAATGGTCCATGAGCCACATGTTCCTAGATATAAATTTGCAAGTTGTTATATTTAACTGACAAAACGGGAATACGAAACAACAGTACACCATCCAGTATTGAACTGGCCAAGATCCCTAATATAAATGTGGAAGTTGTTAATAATATATGTATGTTTTTGAACTGATAATATATGTATATTAATATCATATACCTTGTTTCTTCTGAATCTCCTTTATTGCATGAAAATGCTATAGAATTTAATATGTGCAAGCATGAGGTAGCATGTGCCAGCTTAAAATCCATGATCTGAAACATGACTCAAATATGAGAACACCATATAAGTTCCACTTCTAATCAATTAATCCATTTAGATCACTTATCAAATGATCAACCACATCGAGTACTATGGAGGGAAAGAGAAAGATCTGATGGACAACGTGGTCGTCTCTAAGAAATAGTAGTGAGACCATCTGTAGAAAAATATTCCACATAGTGTGAGGTATGCACTAACTGCGTGAAATATGCCAATCGCAATAATCATCCATAAATAACTACGTACATAATTTATAAATATCTTGATGGTGACTGATTACATGAGGTTTGTGCTACTATTTCCAGCAAGCGGGCATGATGAATCTCCATGTATGTAGGAAACAAACTTGTATTGAAACTGTCAAGGAAACATATAGGGGCATCAATGTAATAGATATAAATTTATGTAATTATGAGATTGATTTTTATGAACTACTCCCTCCGTTCCAAAATAAGCGACTCAAGCCACCGAACCATCAGATCTCTGTAAGGCAGCAGTCAATGGAAGCTGCAGAAACCAATACATTTATAAGAAAAGTAGCATCTAAATGTATCATATAAAGGTATTGAGAAGAGCTCTTGTGAGAGAAAATGTCTGCATCATGGCCACAAGCATGATTGGTCACAGTCAGTGGAGTCAATCTATTAGAGGAGCTTGTGTGTACATATAGGACAGTAGATGGATACCTATAGAGTGTTACGATGGAAGCCTTGGGCTGGTAATGTGGAAATGGATGGTTCAGTCACAACGACATCTGTACATGTCATTTACATACAGAAAACAATATAGTGGTTACATGTATGTAGTAGTAACAAACTAAATTTAATCATGTTGTACGGTAGAAATCTGCAGAGTATTAGTGTCATAGTGCTACATTATTTCGGCTTGGTATGAAACTGAAAGATCATTCAGTAACTTCTTTGGAACCCAATCTAAAAGTTTAGGTCGCCTAGCCTTCTTCAGAGAAATAGCCCAATATAGGTTCCATATTAGTCATCAGTTTAGGTTCTGGATTAATCCACTATGCAAGAGGACATATAAAAGATGTACTGGATAATTTCAAATAATTATACTTGAGTTTTGTAAGTATTGCAAGAAAACAATGTAGAATCAGTCAAAAAACAAACGTAAGAGCATGTGCATCGCACAGAGAAACAACAGATATATAGATTGGTTTTCCCCAAAAAAATATGATTTAATTATGTGGAAATAGGAAGAGGCATTCAGAGAGTTAGAAACCTATGGAGAGAGGCGAATAGATTCCATACCTACATAAACCAAAATTGTGATCAATAAAGCGACCATCCTGAAATTGGATGTCGATAAAATCACTTGAAAATTTTAGATGAGGATTATACATCATATTTGCAATCTACTTAATTACAAATAGTATGGAGTGCTTAAGTTTGGTCACTTGGTAGTTTTTATGGTTCCTAGTCTGGAATACTGTCTTCAGAAGTAGATATAGTGCCATGCATGTACTCTAAGCATTCAGCTGCGCACAGTGGAACACATTAATCTGCTAATTTGGTAAAAACATATTTAGCTGACAATATTGGATGATTATCAATGCACATAGCTCCCAATATCAAATACCGAATTCACTAAATGGGCATGCTGATATCATAGCTAAAAATATGTTAACAAAGCTAGCATCTCTAAAATCTGAACATTGTAATTTTAGAGAAAAGGTCATGCATAACAATCCTATGAAATATGAATTTAATGATTATAATTGCCGGAATTTTTTGGATGATCAATGTTTAATACTACAAAAACATACATCTGGATCCTCTTTCGAGTACAATAAATGTACATCTTGTGTGCATGTACTTGTATAACTAAATACGCGATACATTTAGTTTAATTTTTGCATGGGAAACAGTTTTAGAATCTTACTACTGATCTACCAATGAAATATGTTAGCGCTAATCATGTCATGATGTATCTGCATGTTTGGTTTTGAGTATCCATATAGCTTAGTTGGTCTAGGAAGTAGCTAGTCGTTCAAGCTTCAGTTGAGACACGTGGAGAAAACGGGATGCCAGGCCGCCGTGCGATACGGTGAGCACGGCGAGATGCCTATAACGGCAACAAGGCGCGGTGCCGGGTGATATGGCGCAAGGCTTGATGCCGGGGTGCTGCGTGATGTGGCACAGCCGTGGGAAGCGGCGAGACACGTGCAGGATGAAGCCAAACTGGCTGGCTGGATAGATCAAGTTGAGATCAAGTTGGAGCCAAGAGAATTGGTCGGTTGTTAGTGGTTGCATGCAGTCAGTTAGTTGAATGGCTTGGCCATGTAGTCTGGACATGGGCGTGCATGTAGCTAGGGATTAGTTAGTGGTGCGTGCGTGGGTTAGTGGCCGGTGTGGCCTTGGCTGTGTGTGTGGATTAGTGGCCGGTGTGGCCTTGGCTGTGTGTGTGTGCGCGCGTGAGTCTCTATATAAGAGATGTAAAGCTTGTTGTTTGAGTTGAGCCAAGAGGAATAAAAGATGAGAGGAAAAGGTTGGGCTGTGTGAGGCAGCCAGCCACCAAATATCTTGTGTCTCCAATGGTGTATATGTGAGCTATGAGAGGCAGCCACCGAGGTAGGAGAAGAAGAAGCGGCGCTGCGAGAGGCAGCGCCAACAAAATATTATGCACTGTATTAGAAATAATTTTGAGAAATTTGTTAAGTTTGTAGATGCAGTTTAAAAAAAACTTACAGCATGGGTGCCACTTTAGGCGATGCCGAGCTCCTAGCTGTTTCTCCTCCACTACCCAAAACATATAATCTGATAAAGAGAAGAGAAGTGTTGAAAGATAGACATGGAAAAGATAGTTTTTCTTGATAAAACGTTAGTTCAATTTTTGCATGGGCAACAGTTTTAGAATCTTACTACTGATCTACCAAAAGATTATGCACTGTATTAATTTTGAGAAATTTGTTAAGTTTGTAAAACTTAAATGTAAGCATCCCGCTTTTAAGACTGAAAGACAGAATTGTATAATATATATACCATGGTACCATGCAGATAATCTAACAATTAGCGTTTACTCAGAGGAAATAACATAAAAAATCAAAAATCTCTCCATAGGAACGGTCAACTAACTCTTTTGACTAACAAATCAGGTAGCATTGGAAGACATCTGCGTAAAGCTTCCTATAAACAATGTACGTAAACGGGCTCATGGCTGGTTGATGTAGATGCAGTTTAACAAAAACATACTGCATGCATGCCACTTTAGGCAATGCCAAGATCCTAGCTGGTTTTCCTCCACTCCCCAAAACATGTAATCTGATAAAGAGAAGTGCTGAAAGATAGACATGGAAAAAGCTAGTTTTTCTTGATTTTAGTTTAATTTTTGCATGGGAAACAGTTTTAGAATCTTACTACTGATCTACCAATGAAAGATTATGCACTGTATTAGAAATAATTTTGAGAAATTTGTTAAGTTTGTAGATGTAGTTTAAAAAAACTTACAGCATGGGTGCCACTTCCTTTGCATCTAATATGTAGGTTTTCTTGTCATTGAAGTACAATACGTATATATGCCTTTATATTTTAGATCGCTACCTAGGAGCCGTGTATGAAGCAGACTCACGTGACCGGATGCAATGCAAAACCGATTTGGGTGAGGTTTTTTTTCACCCAGCAAGATTAACGTAAATCATAGATCGATAGATCTACACCGTAATAATCCGGTCCCATCAGAGATTAACGGCTCCTAATTTCTAATTAACGTGGTAATTTTTAGGGAGTCTGTAATTAGTATAGGTATAGATAGATAGATAGATAGATAGATAGATTACATCAAAACTGGTCTCAAATTTGACAAAAAAGTACAATGTCACTTTGTATTGGTGTCCATATGACAACACGATAAGTTTCATGAACTTCAAATAAGTTTTGGATGTAATAGAATTTAAAAATCAAGATTCTCAATGTTTGAAATTTGTTGCATGGGGAGTAAACATGCACCCAGTGAGACACATGTGTTTTTGCAATCCATTTAGGTGCACTGTCACGTGTGCATGTAGCTCCAATTTGATTTGTGCACATTATACCCATAGAAAATCAATCAATGTACTAAAACGTCTTAATGATCTCTATGATTTTTTTGAAATTAAAACGTCCCTGCTTTGGTAACATGTATGTTCATCATGGGATAATTAATTTAACATGCATCGTAGTTGCGGTGGATTCGTGGTGTGTGGGTGGGTGTGTGCGTCTGGGGGTGGCGGGTGGCTCGCAGTACACTATGAGTTGTGAGCCACCGTGTGGGTTGGCCGTTTTGGTAGGCAGGCTGGTGCCACATCAGAGTCGTGAAATTGTTATTTAAAACATTACACAACCCTTTCATACATAAATGTTTTGCCACATGCAGTCGATGGTTGTCCTACACGACACTTGATACTCGCGTGTGACGCTTTTTGTGGGCCCGTGAGGTCGTCATCAATCACTTTGACGAACAGCCGCCAGTGAGGTTAATTTGACCAGCAAGGTGGAATTTTTTTGTTTGTGTTATGGTGGTATGTAGTACGCAGCGAAGAGGTGGGAGGGGACTAGCATATATACTATACGTATGCGTCCGTGAACAAGTCTCAGTGTCGGGACTTTTTGGTTACCGAGGCACGCGCCACATCAAAATTGTGAAATTGGTTATTCAAACATCACACAACACCTTTTTGGGCCACATGCATATATATCCTAGCTAGGACACTCACGTGTGACGCTTCCATTTATGGGCCCACGAGGCCATCGTCGATGCATGCATGCATCAATTTGACCTACATCGGGAGAGGTTAATTAATTTTACCATCGATGAAGATTCTTTTGGGTTGTACATATATTACGGCAGGAGCATATAGTATGCGGTGAAGAGGGGGGAAGGGGACCATCATAGTACGCTTGGTATGAACCTCGCTCTCTGTGTGGGTGCATGGTTTACGGTTTTTGAGGCATGTGGCACATCAAAGTTGTGCATTTTGGGTATTCACTAGTAGAAAACAGGGCTATGGTCCAGGCTGGCTCAGCCCATTAGTCCCGGTTCAGTGTAGAACCGGGACTAATGTGGGCATTGGTCCCGGTTCGTGAGCCCAGGGGGTCGGCCGGGCCACGTCGGCCATTGGTCCCGGTTCGTCTGGACCTTTTGGTCCCGGTTGGTGGGACGAACCGGGACCAATGGGCCTGGCTCCTGGCCCACCACCATTGGTCCCGGTTGGTGGACTGAACCGGGACCAAAGGCTCCCCTTTAGTCCCGGTTCGTGCCACAAACTGGGACCAATGAGGTGCCTATATATACCCTCCCCGCGAGTAGAGCACTCCAGTGCTCTGTTTTTCTCTGGCCGGCGAGGGGAGGGGTTTGTGGTGCTCTAGCTCACCTCCTATGCACATGAGGTGTTCGATGGAATGCCCGAGCCACACTACTTAAACTTTCTCCTCTCGAAGCTCGACCTCTAAGCTCCATTTTCCTCGAGATTTGTCTAGATTTAGCGGTCAGTCACGCCCCATCCCCGTCTTCACCGCCGTCGATCACCCGCGCTGATCTCATCATCGACACCACCGTGGTGAGCCTCTTGTTCTTATCTTCTTTTTGAAAGGAAAAATATTCTTACTTGTCTGTTTAGATAGATACTTGTATCATTTTCTTACATTTATTATTGCATCTTATATAGTGCGATGGTTTTGGTATCCGCCCCCGTCGGCCCTCGTCCTGTCTATGATTCGGATTTGGTATGTATATTATCTTCATAACTATTGGTTCATTTATTGTTTATGAAAATTATGCCGACCAACGTGACATAGATTTTATTTATCTAGGATGTATGTGAATCGGAAATGCCAACCGACCCTATTGTCGAGAGGTTAAATTTAGTTGAAGAAGAAAACAATTTGTTGAAGGAAAAAATAAAAAAAATTGAGGAGGAGAAGATGATATTGGAGTTGCATGTTGCGGATGTCGTCGATGATCACAAGATCAAGATGGATGCAATGCGCTTGAAGATTAGAAAGATTAGAAAATATGCCATTCATACCGAGGCTTGGTATCATTATGCCGTTGGATCAATTGTTACCTTGGTTGCGATTATGATCGCATTTGTTTTCGCATTGAAATGTTTTACATAGTTTCAATGTATGGTTTAATTAATTAGATGCTCTGGAGAGCTATATATATGTTGTTAGATGAGAACTATGTATGCACTTTGGTTTTAATGTGATGATGAACTTCTATTAATTTGGACACTTAATTATATATAATGCACGCAGATGAACCGGCAATGGATGTATGGTGACAGACACACCCGCGAGTACATTAAGGGCATGCATGAGTTTCTCGATGCTGCTGAGGCAAACAAGCAGAATGGTTTTATGTGTTGTCCATGCACTGAATGTGGGAATACGAGGTCTTACTCTAACCGGAAAATCCTTCACTCCCACCTGCTTTACAAGGGTTTCATGCCACACTATAATGTTTGGACGAGGCACGGAGAAATAGGGGTTATGATGGAAGACGGCGAAGAAGAAGAGTATGATGACAACTATGTGCCCCCTGAATACGGTGATGCTGCAACGGGGGGAGCTGGTGAAGATCAAGAGGAACCAGACGATGTGCCCAATGATGCTGCCACGGGTGAAGCTGCTGAAGATCAAGAGGAACCAGACGATGTGCCCGATGATGATGATCTCCGCCAGGTCATTGTCGATGCAAGGACGCAATGCATTAGTCAAAAGGAGAAGCTGAAGTTCGATCGCATGTTAGAGGATCACAAAAAAGGGTTGTACCCCAATTGCGAAGATGGCAACACAAAGCTCGGTACCGTACTGGAATTGCTGCAGTGGAAGGCAGAGAATGCTGTGGCTGACAAAGGATTTGAGAAGCTACTGAAAATATTGAAGAAGAAGCTTCCAAAGGATAACAAATTGCCCGACAGTACATACGCAGCAAAGAAGGTCGTATGCCCTCTAGGATTGGAGGTGGAGAAGATACATGCATGCCCTAATGACTGCATCCTCTACCGCGGTGCATACAAGGATCTGAACGCATGCCCGGTATGCGGTGCGTTGCGGTATAAGATCAGACGAGATGACCCTGGTGATGTTGACGGCGAGCCCCTCAGGAAGAGGGTTCCTACGAAGGTGATGTGGTATGCTCCTATAATACCACGGTTGAAACGTCTGTTCAGAAACGAAGAGCATGCCAAGTTGATGCGATGGCACAGTGAGAACCGAAAGAAAGATGGGAAGTTGAGAGCACCCGCTAACGGGTCGCAGTGGAGAAAAATCGAGAGAAAGTACTGGGATGAGTTTGCAAAGGACCCAAGGAATGTATGGTTTGCTTTAAGCGCAGATGGCATTAATCCTTTCGGGGAGCAGAGCAGCAATCACAACACCTGGCCCGTGACTCTATGTATGTATAACCTTCCTCCTTGGATGTGCATGAAGCGGAAGTTCATTATGATGCCAGTTCTCATCCAAGGCCCTAAGCAACCCGGCAACGAAATTGATGTGTACATAAGGCCATTAGTTGAAGAACTTTTACAGTTGTGGAATGGAAACGGTGTACGTACGTGGGATGAGCACAGACAGGAGGAATTTAACCTTAAGGCGTTGATGTTCGTGACCATCAACGATTGGCCCGCTCTCAGTAACCTTTCAGGACAGACAAACAAAGGATACCACGCATGCACGCACTGTTTAGATGACACTGAAAGTATATACCTGGACAAATGCAGGAAGAATGTGTACCTGGGCCATCATCGATTTTTTCCGACCAACCATCAATGTCGAAAGAAAGGCAAGCATTTCAAAGGCGAGGCAGATCACCGGAAGAAGCCCGCCATGCGCACCGGTGATCACGTGCTTGCTATGGTCAATGATTTACACTACGTAATCTTTGGAAAGGGTCCCGGTGGACTAGTTGTTCCGAATGACGCTGAGGGACACGCACCCATGTGGAAGAAGAAATCTATATTTTGGGACCTACCCTACTGGAAAGACCTAGAGGTCCGCTCCTCAATCGACGTGATGCACGTGACGAAGAACCTTTGCGTGAACCTGCTAGGCTTCTTAGGCGTGTATGGGAAGACAAAAGATACACCCGAGGCACAAGAGGACCTGCAACGTTTGCACGAAAAAGACGGCATGCCTCCGAAGCAGTATAAAGGTCCTGCCAGCTACGCTCTTACGAAAGAAGAGAAAGAAATCTTCTTTGAATGCCTGCTCAGTATGACGGTCACGACTGGCTTCTCGTCGAATATAAAGGGAATAATAAATATGCCAGAGAAAAAGTTTCAGAACCTAAAGTCTCATGACTGCCACATGATTATGACACAACTGCTTCCAGTTGCATTGAGGGGGCTTCTACCGGAAAACGTTCGATTAGCCATTGTGAAGCTATGTGCATTCCTCAATGCAATCTCTCAGAAGGTGATTGATCCAGAAATTGTACCAAGGCTAAGGAGTGATGTGGCGCAATGTCTTGTCAGTTTCGAGCTGGTGTTCCCACCATCCTTCTTCAATATCATGACGCACGTCCTAGTTCATCTAGTCGACGAGATTGTCATCCTGGGGCCCGTATTTCTACACAATATGTTCCCCTTTGAGAGGTTCATGGGAGTCCTAAAGAAATATGTCCGTAACCGCGCTAGGCCAGAAGGAAGCATCTCCATGGGCCATCAAACAGAGGATGTTATCGGGTTTTGTGTTGACTTCATTCCTGGCCTTAACAAGATAGGTCTCCCTAAATCGCGGTATGAGGGGAGACTGACTGGAAAAGGCACTCTGGGAAGAGACTCAATAATATGCAGGGACGGATATTCTTGGTCTCAAGCACACTACACAGTTCTACAGAACTCTACCTTGGTGACCCCGTATGTCGATGAACACAAGAATAGTCTGCGCTCCAAACACCCGGAGCAGTGCGACGACTGGATTACATGTGAACACATCAGGACTTTCAGCAGTTGGTTGGAAACACGTCTCAGAGGTGACAACACTGTTTGTGATGAGTTTTACTTGTTGTCCAGGGGACCATCTTTGACTGTATTGACTTACAAAGGATACGAGATAAATGGGAATACATTTTACACGATCGCCCAAGATCAAAAGAGCACCAACCAAAACAGCTGTGTCCGCTTTGATGCAGCAACCGAGAGCGGAAAGGACACATATTATGGTTACATAGTGGACATATGGGAACTTGACTACGGACCAGATTTTAAGGCCCCTTTGTTTAAGTGCAAATGGGTCAATCTGTTAGGCGGCGGGGTACAGGTAGACCCAAAGTATGGAATGACAACAGTGGATCTGAAAAATCTTGGGTACACTGACGAACCGTTCGTCCTAGCCAATGATGTGGAACAGGTTATCTATGTGAAGGACATGTCTACCAAACCGAGAAAAAGAAAAGATAAGGAAGCGAATACATCATACGATGAGCCAAAGCGCCACATAGTTCTTTCAGGAAAAAGGGACATCCTGGGAGTGGACGGCAAGACAGACATGTCTGAAGATTATGAAAAGTTTCATGAAATTCCTCCCTTCAAGGTCAAGGCTGACCCAAGCATCCTGATAAACAATGAAGATTATCCATGGTTACGGCGCAATAAGCAAATGACACAAGCGAAGAAAAAGTGAAGACTTTCTCCCGCAATAAGCAAATGCTATGTGGGTGAAATTATGATACCATCCCAACTTTCAACTTTTTCAGAGTTCATTTGAAATGCTTTCATGTCTTATGGTTCGAAACTTTGATACTTCGAAAGTGATTGTCCATTTTGTACACGAAGTGCATCAAGTTTTTGTCGTAACCCTCTCTACTTTTTCGAACATGCTATGTGGGTGAAATGATGATACCATGCCAACTTTCAACCTTTTCAGAGTTCATTTTGAAATGCTTTCCAATTTCAGAGTCATTTAGCTCAAAGAATGAATTAATAGCAAACAGAATGAACTACAAAACTTTTATGAAAATAAAAACAATCAATTAAAATATTATGTTATGATCAACTAAAATAAAACTATAATATTCTTCAATAGCAAAAAGAATATAATTTGTGTGACCTAAAATCAAACTATAAGTATTTAATTGTAAGTATAAAAAAATAGCAAAGAAGAAAAAAATTCTAATTTTATAGTAAAGTTATTCATAAACTAGTGATTCACATAAATTTTTAAAAATTCAAATTTAAACTATTTAAAATTTAAAACTAATGGCACTAACAGAAATTTTATAATTTTTGTGACCTAAAAGCAAAAAGAAATCACTAAAAAACTGTAAGTATTTAGTTTTAAGTAGAAATAAAAAATAAATAGAAAAAAATTCTAATTTTATAGTAAAGTTATTCATAAACTAGTGATTCACACAAATTTTTAAAAATTCAAATTTAAACTATTTAAAATTTAAAACTAATGACACTAACAGAAAGTTTATAATTTTTGTGACCTAAAATCAAAAAGAAATCACTAAAAAACTATAAGTATTTAATTTTAAGTAGAAATAAAAAAATAAAAAACCAAAAAAATGTAGAAATAAAAAAGAAAAAACCAAAAAATAATGCCACCTACTGGGCCTCCACGGCCTGAATACGACTAGAAACCCTACATGGGCCAGGATTCAGGCCCGCAGAAGGCCCAATAGGCCCACAGGCAAAGAAGTGTCAAATTAGGCCCATAGGCCTGCAGTTCAGAGGAGTTCGAGAGGGAGGAGGCAGCAGAGCTTATAAACTGGTGTTGGGCGCTGTCAACTAGCGATGTGGGACTAAACTTATGGGCGCGGGGCAGCACAAGGGTATTGGTCCCGGTTGGTGGCACCAACCGGGACTAAAGGTGGCATTGGTCCCGGTTGGTGGCACCAGCCGTGACCATTGCCCCCCTTTAGTCCCGGTTGGTGGCACCAGCCGTGACCATTGCCCCCCTTTAGTCCCGGTTGGTGCCACCAACCGGGACCAATGGGCTTTGCTTCCCGCCCTTTGGGCTGCCGAAAAGAGGCCATTGGTCTCGGTTCGTGGCACCAACCGGGACTAATGCCCACCTTTAGTCCCGGTTGCCGCCACGAACCGAGACTAAAGCCTCTTCTATATAAGGCCACACTTTGGAATTTTTCATTCTCATCTTGCAGTTGCCGCCCCTGACGCCGCCAGGCTGCCCCGACGCCGCACGCGCCCATCGTCGCCGTCGCCCGCGACGCGCGCCGCCCCGGCCCGCCCCCGTCGCCGTCGCCCTCGTCCCTGCCCCGACGCGCACCGCCCCGTCCCGCCCTCGCCGTCGCCCGCGCCGGCCCCTTGCCCGCCGCCCGCCGCCCCGGCTACCGTCCCCGTCACCGCGTCCCCGAGCCCGCCGTCCTCGTCGCCGGACTCCAGCCGTCGCCGCCCCCCTCAAAGTGAGCCCCCCTCTCGAGTGCCACTCTTGCGCCCGAGCGCCCTTGCTCCGCCCCTGCTCCATGGTCGCCGCCGCCCGAGCGCCCCGGCTCCGCCCCTGCGCCCTTGCTCCGCCCCTGCTCCGCCGGCCCCGAGCGCCCGAGGAGAAGTAGAGGAGAGGAGAAGTGGAGCAGCAGCAACCCGCTGTCCACTTTTCGGAATTTTTTGGAACAGGAGGAATTTTTTTTTCCATATAGAATGTGTTTGATGAAATGCTAGATGGCTTTGGGCATTTTTTGGAATTTAAAAAAAATTGTGGTGAGGTACTGATGCAAGACAAAGGCGATGGCAAAATTTCAGAATTTTTGGAGAGGTTTAGAATAGGTTTTCAACAAGTTATTTGAATCCGATTCAAATTTCATTTGAATGAAATTTGAAAATTTTGAACTATGGATCAGAATATGCTAAATATGTCAGAAATGTTTTTTATATGATGTTTTTTTTCATATATGTATTCATTTTTTTTATTTAGGTTGTTAATTAGTAGATATTGATTTTAGGTTAGTGTAGAGGAAAAAGTAAAATAAGGAAAAGGAAGAAAAGAGGAAGAAGGAAGAAGAAGAAGAAGAAAAGGAAGGAGTGGAAAAAGGAAAATAAGAAGAGGAAGGCTTCTTTTTTTTTCTTCGATCTTCTCCTCTATTTTGTTCATGGATATATGCTAAAGAAAACGAGGGGGTGATAGATGATGATGAGGGGTCGAGAGTGGGACGAGAGGTCGAGAGGTGTCGAGGGGAGAAAAAATATGTTATCAGGGACGAGGGTCATCGAGGGGTCGAGAGAGGGATGAGGGGTCGAGAGAACTAAATAAGAAGAAGAAGAGGAGAGGAAGAAGAGGAGAAATAAATAAGAAGAAGAAAAATGAAGGGGAAGAAGAGGGAGAAGAAGAGGAGAGGAAGAAGAGGAAGTCTTCTCCTCTATTCTTTCTTTTCTTCTTTTTTCTTCTTCTTGTTCCTCTTTATTTTATCGGGAACGAGGGTCGTCGAGAGGTCGAGGAGCGGTAGAGGAGAAACCCTAAATAGAAAGTATCGTCGGTGTGAGATACATGTATCGTCGGTGTCGGAGACTACACCCACATCCCACAAGTGGCGCGGGCTTCGACGCCCACGTCACTTGTGGGACGTGGATGTAGTGTCCGACACCGAAGGCCACATGTATCTCACACCCACGATACTTGCTAGCTATTTAGGGTTTCCTCTACCGAAAAGAAGAGGAGAAATAAATAAGAAGAAGAAAAAAGAAGAAAAAGAAGAGGAGAAGAAGAAAGGAATAGTGGAGAAGAAGAGAAAATAGAATATATTCTATTTTATCTTTTCTCCACTATTCCTTTCTTAGTGGAGAAGAAGAGAAAATAGAATATATTCTATTTTATCTTTTCTCCACTATTCCTTTCTTCTTCTCCTCTTTTTTTTCTTCTTTTCTTCTTCTTATTCTTCTTCTTCTTCTTATTCTTATTAGCCGGAAGTAGAGAGAGGTTTCCTAGTGTCAAAGTATTGAAGAAATCCATGCCTTCATCATTAGCCGGAAGTAACCAGGGCATGTTGGTATGAAGTTCTGCAAAGTTGTTTTGGAATGGAGTCCCGGATAGAATAATCCGCCTTTTGGTACCAATTCAGCAAAGGCCTTCCAAATAGCGATATTCGGAAGGCTCTTGCTGAACTTTGTACCAAAAGGCAGATTATCCTATCTGGGAGTCCGTTCCAGAACAACTTTGAAGAGCTTCGTACCATCATGCACATGTTACTTTTGCCTAATGATGAAGACATGGTTTTGTTGAATCCTGAGACACTACGCAACCTCCCGACCCCTCGGCGATCCTATCGAACATGAGAGGAAGAAGAGGATCGTCGAGGGGTCGAGGGTTCCAGGGTCGTCGAGGGGTCGAGGATCGCCGAGGGGTCGAGAGAGGTTTCCTAGTGTCAAAGTATTGAAGAAATCCATGCCTTCATCATTAGCCGGAAGTAACCAGGGCATGTTGGTACGAAGTTCTGCAAAGTTGTTTTGGAATGGAGTCCCGGATAGAATAATCCGCCTTTTGGTACCAATTCAGCAAAGGCCTTCCAAATAGCGATATTCGGAAGGCTCTTGCTGAACTTTGTACCAAAAGGCGGATTATCCTATCTGGGAGTCCGTTCCAGAACAACTTTGAAGAGCTTCGTACCATCATGCACATGTTACTTTCGCCTAATGATGAAGACATGGTTTTGTTGAATCCTGAGACACTAGGCAACCTCCCGACCCCTCGGCGATCCTATCGAACATGAGAGGAAGAAGAGGATAAAAAAAGAATAGGAAGAAGAAAAAAAGAGGAGAAGAAAGAATAGAGGAGATCTTCTCCTCTATTCTTTCTTCTCCTCTTATTTTTCTTCTTCTTCCTCTTTTTTTATCGGGAACGAGGGTCGTCGAGGGACATAGATGTAGTGTCGTCATTGTCGATATATACCCCCTCCCGATAGCTTACTATGATTAGGTAGCTAGTTCTACGTTTGGCACTAATATATCCATCTGTCATGTTTGAATAATAATTGCCATGTTGTAAATATTTGTAGAAACTATGGACACCGCCCTAGACGAAGCAACAAAAGAAGCGTTGTTGAGGGACATAATCGCAGAAGGAAGTGATGCCATCTCGTTGTTTCTCAATGAAACCGATGGTCTGGAAGGAGAGGGTGAACAAGCTGGCTACGGTGACCTAATGCCGGTGCAAGAAGAAGAACATGAGGACGGCTCCGGTGACCCAATGCCGGTGCAAGAAGGAGACCGTGATGACGGCTCCGGTGACCGAACCGAGTCTGGCCAGGTATATATATTAGTTAAGCCTATGCTGACTAGCTGATTGATGCATTCATTGTTTTGGTATGTACACATATTAATTAAGTCTTTGTTCTTTTTTCTAGCCCTCCGGATCGAGCACAACTTCGGTGAAGAGACGAGGCCCGGAGAAAAAGTTGAGCTCGGATGAAAAGTTTGAGATCATAGCAATCGCGCCCGACGGCCAACCTATTGAACCCCTCCGGACAAAGAGCGCATTTGTTGCTCAGTGCGGGGTTCTGGTTAGGGACAAGATCCCGATAAGCATCCAGCAATGGTTTAAGCCGGCTACAGAAGACCCTGAGGTGTCTTATGTCAATGATATGCAGAAAAATGATCTTTGGACTGAGCTGAAGTCAAATTTCACCCTACCGCCTGAGGATAATCCAGAGAACCCAGTTAAAGAGAAATTAATCAAGTCTTTTGCTCTGAAGAGGATGGCAGAACTATTCAGGAGGTGGAAGAAAGAGCTGAATAAGTTTGTCGAAAATAACGAGACACCAGAATTCAAGGGCAGATATGAGAAGATCAGAGATCACTGGCTCGCATTTGTGGCCTACAAGACATCGGAAAAGAGTCAGAAGATGTCAGCGACAAACAAGCAAAATGCTGCGAAGAAGAAGCTTCACCATCGCACGGGGTCAGGTGGCTACCTCGTAGCCCGGCCTAAGTGGTCCAAGACTGAGAATGATCTGGTTCATAAAGGGATCGAACCAGAGACAATTAGCTGGCCAGACCGTTGCCGGACTTGGTTCTTCGGGGCTGGCGGAACACTGGACCCTGTAACAGGGAAGTGCATTTGGACGAACGATCAAATGGACATACCAGTCAGTAAGCTTAAGCAGTATATCGAAGCAGCGCAGGAAGGGACGTTCTTTCCAGACAGAGAGAACGACGAGCTCACAATGGCCCTCGGGAATCCTGAGCACCCTGGACGGACACGAGGCACGCCAGGCTCCATTCCGTGGAAGGTTGGGTTTCCGGACGCAGGCGGTTACAAATCAAATGAGAGGAGGAAAAAAGTGCAGCAGACCCAAATGCAGGCGCTGCAAGCAAGGGTAGACGCAATAGAGGAACGAGAAGCAAATCGCAGCAAACGTACTGCCGAAGCCTCCCCCGAAGCTACCCCGCCATCTCAGCGCAAAAGCAGCGTGGCTTCCACCGAGCTGCTTCAGCCGGAGCATGCCTTGACGGCTCCTGCCAGCTATCCCGTGGATGCTATAACGGAGTCTCAAAATTGCCACCTTATGACGCAATGGATGAATTTGAAGGTCAAGGCGGCTGTTGGCTCTGTTTTTCCTACTGAACCCGGTGCAACTTTTCACTGCCGGCCGTTTCCAGAAGGATATGCTAGGGTGATGGCGGATGAGATAACGGAGGGATTTGAGGACCTCCAGCTTGACCACCCTACCGGTGAAGGGGAGACTCGGCTGGGGTCTGCTCTGAAGACTCCATGCCTATGGCGAAAGGAGCTCATCAACCTTCCGAACTGGACGCCACCGCCTCCTCCTCCTCCTCCGGCGAGTCAGGGCACTCCGCCTCCACTGCCTCCTCCTCCGGCGAGTGACGATCAGGGCCCTCGGCCGGCTCCTTCTCCGACGCGTGGCGGCACTCCGCCTCCTTCTCCGCCTGCGCCGACGCGCCCGAGCAGCCAGCCTCCTCCTTCTCCGCCTCGTCAGCAAGGGCGGAAGAGACCTGTCGCCGCTCCAGCTGCTCCGGCGCGTCGTAGTCCTTCTCCTCCGCCTCTTAAGCAAGTAAAGAAGACAACCGCTACGTCTGCTCGGTCGGCGTCTAGCAGTACAACCAGAGGCGGGAGGACATACAGATTCGGTCCTTCTCTGAAGACTCCAGAGAAGTTACCATACGAGAGGACCCAGGAGGAGAACGCCGAGATCGCGCGAGAAGAAGTGAAGAAATTCTTTGAAGGGGTGAAAGCAAAGAAACATCCACCTCCAGAGGAGAAGGTAGATCGGGTGAAAGTGAAGCGCACTCTAGCTGCCCTGACAAAACCACCGAAGTCTGATTCGCCGAAAGGAAACTATGACCGCATTATTGGAAAGGAATTTGCCGAAGCGGAGCGGTCGGGAAGTACTGTCAGTGATCAAAGGCTGAAAGAACGACGAGCTGGGAAACAAATTGCCCAGCTCGGTGAACAAGCGAAGCAATCGTGCCCCCCGCTCAAGGTGCCTAGCCACAACGTCGATAATGATCCGAGGATGGTGCCCGGTTATAGCAATCTTGCAGATTACCTGCCCGACGAAGTACATTATGAACCCATGGAGGTGCAGATACAAAGATATGAGTACGGGAAGCCTCTCGTCAAAGATGAAAGATCTCTATCAACGATGATGCGAAGATTGCATGATTGGTACTTGAAAATCTGCAGAGACTCTCGGGGGAGGAGTACCTTGTATGTGAAAGTTAAAAAGGAGCATGACCTCGTTGGAATTGATCTGTTGCATGTTCCATTTGAGGAGTTCTATCAGTTTTTCAATCAATTGGCCCTCGATAAAACAACGGTCGCCTGCTACTGTCTGTAAGTAGTACTACTTCTGTCATTAAGTTTCTCTATATAGCTTAGCTCTTTCATTGCATGTATTTATAATCATCCTCGCTATATTATGCAGATTGAAGATCGCCGAATTGAAGAAAAGACAAGTCGGTGATATTGGGTTCATTAACACACATCTCATAGATGCAACTCAGGTTAAACTTCATGCCGCAGCTACCGAGGCCAGCTTGCTACGATCGTTCGTAATAAATCAAAACAAAGATATAATACTCTTTCCTTACAACTTCAGGTGAGTGTTACTGTCTTGTGCGTATTCGGTTTCCCTTATATATTAGTCAAGGTTATAGTAATGTAATTCATGAGTTATGCATGTGTGTGCAATTACCACTATATTCTCCTAGAGATTAAGCTTGAGCAGGGAGTAGTAACCGTCTTGGACTCTAAACGAAAAGATCCCTAGGAGTATGCGGACATGACTGAAATCCTCAAGAAGTAAGTTAAATCGATCATTATCCACCATATCAGCAACTTTGTTCATTTCCTGATATCAAGTAATTGTTTTCTTTGTCCGGCAGGGTTTGGAAAAAATTCACCAAAACAGTTCCGGGACTGCCGAAGGAGCTGGAATTTAGACACCCGAAAGTAAGTACTATAGTAGCATGTTCCGCGCATCTCCTAGTGATTCAAGCGCTAGTTTCATCAATACCATTTAGCATTCTTGCTTATCAGTTTGATTGACCTCTATTTCTTGTAAAGTGGTTGTGGCAGGAACAAGGGAATGATTTCTGTGGATACTACATCTGCGAGTCCATCTGCCACACGACCTGTGAGCGGGGCGGGTACTCTAACGAACAATATAAAGTACGTAAATAACAACATTCACAATTTTATTTTATTACCATCATTTGTGTTGAGTTTCATTCATTTATATATATATATATATATATATATATGTATTGACCCCCTTCTTCAAATTAGATGTTTCGGAAGCGGGATGAACTCCTAGCACCAGCTCGCATGCGAGCAATTCAAGAGGAATTGGCGGCATTCTTTCTTGACCACGTGATCCCTGAAGACGGAGAATTCTATGTGGACCCTGAGTCCGTATGATTATATTTGTAAGAGATAATTATTGTATATATGTAGCCGGTAGTGTCAGATAGATATACGAGAACTTGTTGTTCGACCAATCTCTCGGAGAAGGAGAGGTGGTCGATATCACTTCTCTCTGTATATATGCATATATGTTCATGACGATCTTCTGTTTCCTTCGTTTGCTTACTAGCTAGCTAGCGTGTCTAGTCCTCTCTATATACGTATGTATAGTACGTAGCATCGACCAAGCACGGACATAAGAGAGGACACTTCTCTCTATTAATTATAACTAGCTAACACAATATATGAAACACCTAAATTAACCCCCCAAAACCCCCAACCCCCCCCCTTTCAAAAAAACAAAAACCCCAGCCACAGAAGTGCTGACGCGTGGACGCCTATTGGTCCCGGTTGGTGCCACCAACCGGGACCAAAGGGTCTCCTGACTGGGCTCTGCGCACTGCCACGTGGAGGGCCTTTAGTCCCGGTTCTGGATTGAACCGGGACTAAAGGGGGGAGGTATTAGTACCGACACTTTAGTCCCGGTTCCTGAACCGGGACTAAAGGCCCTTAAGAACCGGGACTATAGGCCCTTTTTCTACCAGTGATTAAACATATATATGTTTGGCCCACATGCAAAGCGGTGGTGGTTGTCCTCTCGCACCCACTTAAGCGTTTATCAGCGATATCAATGCTTTCCATCTGTGGGCCCACTTGGTCCATCACTTCTTTTTGCCTGACAACAAGAGAGGTTAATTTGACTTAGGAGGGGATTATTGATACGTCTCCAACGTATCTATAATTTTTGATTGCTCCATGCTATATTATCTACTGTTTGGACATTATTGGGCTTTATTTTCCGCTTTCATATTATTTTTGGGACTAACCTATTAACCGGAGGCCCAGCCCAGAATTGATGTTTTTTGCCTGTTTTAGGGTTTCAAAGAAAAGGAATATCAAACGGAGTCCAAACGGAATGAAACCTTCGGGAACGTGATTTTATCAACGAACAAGACCCAGGAAACTTGGACCCTACATCAAGACACAAAAGAGGAGGCCACGAGGTAGGGGCGCGCGCCTACCCCCCCAGGCGCGCCCTCCACCCTCGTGGGCCCCCTGTCCGATGTACTCCTTCCTCCTACATATACCTACGTACCCCCAAACGATCAGATACGGAGCCAAAAACCTAATTCCACCGCCGCAACTTTCTGTATCCATGAGATCCCATCTTGGGGCCTATTCTGGAGCTCCGCCGGAGGGGGCATCGATCATGGAGGGCTTCTACATCATCACCATAGCCCCTCCGATGAAGTGTGAGTAGTTTACGTCAAACCTACGGGTCCATAATTATTATCTAGATGGCTTCTTCTCTCTTTTTGGATCTCAATACAATGTTCTCCCCCTCTCTTGTGGAGAACTATTCGATGTAATCTTCTTTTTGCGGTGTGTTTGTTGAGACCGATGAATTATGGGTCTATGATCAAGTCTATCGATGAACAATATTTGAATCTTCTCTGGATTATTTTATGTATGATTGGTTATCTTTGCAAGTCTCTTCAAATTATCAGTTTGGTTTGGCCTACTAGATTGATCTTTCTTGCAATGGGAGAAGTGCTTAGCTTTGGGTTCAATCTTGCGGTGTCCTTTCGCAGTGACAGTATGGGCAGCAAGGCACGTATTGTATTATTGCCATCGAGGATAAGAATATGGGGTTTTCATCATATTGCATGAGTTTATCCCTCTACATCATGTCATCTTGCTTAAGGCGTTACTCTGTTTTTAACTTAATACTCTAGATGCATGCTGGATAGCGGTCGATGAGTGGAGTAATAGTAGTAGATGCAGGCAGGAGTCGGTCTACTTGTCTCGGATGTGACGCCTATATACATGATCATACCTAGATATTCTCATAACTATGCTCAATTCTGTCAATTGCTCAACAGTAATTTGTTCACCCACCGTAGAATACTTATGCTCTCGAGAGAAGCCACTAGGGAAACCTATGGCCCCCGGGTCTATCTTCATCATATTAATCTCCTACTACTTAGTTATTTCCTTTGCTTTTTACTTTGCCTTTATTTTACTTTGCATCTTTATCACAAAAAAATACCAAAAATATTATCTTATCATATCTATCAGACTCACTCTCGTAAGTGGCCGTGTAGGGATTGACAACCCCTATTCGCGTTGGTTGCGAGTATTTATTTGTTTTGTGCAGGTACGAGGGACTCACGCATAGCCTCCTACTGGATTGATACCTTGGTTCTCAAAAACTAAGGGAAATACTTACGCTACTTTGCTGCATCATCCCTTCCTCTTCAGGGAAAACCAACGCAGTGCTCAAGAGGTAGCAAGAAGGATTTCTGGCGCCGTTGCCAGGGAGGTCTATGCAAAAGTCAACATACCAAGTACCCATCACATACCCTTATCTCCCGCATTATATTATTTGCCATTTGCCTCTCGTTTTCCTCTCCCCCACTTCACCCTTGCCGTTTTATTCGCCCTCTCTTTTTCTCGCTCGCTTTTCCTCCGCCATGTCTGAATCAAAAAGGGTTGGGGGCTCTCTCCCGAGTTATAGTACTTTGGACAACCCCTCCATTCTCGCTAAGCTCATAAATAAAGATACTATGAAAAAACTACCGGAGTTATCAATGAGAATCTTAATAATTTTGATGAAGATGATTCCAGAATTTTTCATTATTTACTTGATGAATCTTTGAAATATTCTTGGTATAGACTATTAAGAATCAGGGCTAGCTATGTGCCTCAATACCAAATTGAAATTTACTTAAAAAGCTTTTATATTGCCCTTCCTTCTCCTTTTAAGCATGTCTTAGATTCTATATTTGAAGAAGGATTTCTTGAAGGGGATGCCGTAGACACTTATGAGAAGATGAAAACCATATTTGGGCACCCCATGAATGAGAAAGTTGAATCTACATCTCTTTTGCTCTCTTACCAAAACGAATCTATCAAAGAGATGAAGGCTAGCTTAGATACAAATTTCCGTAACATACTTAATATTTCTTCTACCATTAATAGTCATGTGCTTCATCAAAATATAAATATTAATTCCATAGATAGCAAGTTTGCTCTTTTCTTCCCTAAAACCAAAGATAGCAATACCTAGATCTATCCTTGCTTGTTATGCCTAGCTAGGGGCGTTAAACGATAGCGCTTGTTGGGAGGCAACCCAATTTTATTTTTATTCCTTGATTTTTGTTAGTGTTTAGTAATAAATAATTTATCTAGCCTCTGTTTTGGTTGTGTTTTTTGTGTTTAATTAGTGTTTGTGCCAAGTATAACCGTTGGGAAGACTTGGGGAAAGTCTTGTTACACTTGCTGTAAAAAACAGAAACTTTAGCGCTCACGAGAACTACTGCCATTTTTATTTGGAAAGTGATATTTAGTTAATTATTTTTGCAGATGATTAATAGATAAATTCCTCCCGTCCAGAAATTTATTTTAGAATTTTTGGGGTTCCAGATCTTGCGCTAGATACAGATTACTACAGACTGTTCTGTTTTTGACAGATTCTGTTTTTTCGTGTGTTGTTTGCTTATTTTGATGAATCTATGACTAGTAAAATAGTTTATAAACCATAGATAAGTTGGAATAAAGTAGTTATAACACTGATATAAATAAAGAATGAGTTCATTACAGTAACTTGAAGTGGTCTTTTATTTTCTTTCGCTAACGGAGCTCACGAGATTTTCTACTTTAAGTTTTGTGTTGTGAAGTTTTCAAGTTTCGGGTAAAGATTTGATGGATTATGGAACAAGGAGTGGCAAGAGCCTAAGCTTGGGGATGCCCAAGGCACCCCCAAGATAATCTAAGGACACCTAAAAGCCAAAGCTTGGGGATGCCCCGGAAGGCATCCCCTCTTTCGTCTACTTCTATCGGTAACTTTACTTGGAGCTATATTTTTATTCGCCACATGATATGTGTTTTGCTTGGAGTGTCTTGTATGATTTCAGTCTTTATTTTTTAGCTTACGACAATCATCCTTGCTGTACACACCTTTTGAGAGAGCCATACATGATTTGTAATTTGCTAGAATACTCTATGTGCTTCGCTTATATCTTTTGAGTTATATAGTTTTGCTCTATTACTTCACTTATATCTTTTAGAGCATGGTGGTGGATTTGTTTTATAGAAACTATTGATCTCTCATGCTTCACTTAGATTATTTTGAGATTTTTTGAATAGCATGGTAATTTTCTTAAAGTCTTAATATGCTTGGTATACAAGATTAATAATAAAACTTTCTTATGAGTGTGTTGAATACTATGAGAAGTTTGATACTTGATAATTGTTTTGAGATATGAAGATGGTGATATTAAAGTTATGCTAGTTGAGTAGTTGTGAATTTGAGAAATACTTGTGTTAAATTTTGTGATTCCCATAGCATGCACGTATGGTGAACCGTTATGTGATGAAGTCGGAGCATGATTTATTTTTTGATTGTCTTCCTTATGAGTGGCGGTCGGGGACGAGCGATGGTCTTTTCCTACCAATCTATCCCCCTAGGAGCATGCGCGTAATACTTTGCTTTGATAACTTGTAGATTTTTGCAATAATTATATGAGTTCTTTATGACTAATGTTGAGTCCATGGATTATACGCACTCTCACCCTTCCACCTTTGCTAGCCTCTCTAATACATCGCACCTTTCGCCGTATCATACACCCACCATATACCTTCCTCAAAACAGCCACCATACCTACCTATTATGGCGTTTCCATAGCCATTCCGAGATATATTTCCATGCAACTTTCCATCGTTCCTCTTATTATGACACACTCCATCATTGTCATATTGCTTAGCATGATCATGTAGTTAACATCGTATTTGTGGCAAAGCCACCATTCATAATTCTTTCATACGTGTCACTCTTGATTCATTGCATATCCCGGTACACCGCCGAAGGCATTCATATAGAGTCATATTTTGTTCAAAGTATCGAGTATAATTGTTGAGTTGTAAGAAAAATAAAAGTGTGATGATCATCATTATTAGAGCATTGTCCCAGTGAGGAAAGGATGATGGATACTATGATTCCCCCACAAGTCGGGATGAGACTTCGGACGAAAAAAAGAGAAAGAAAAGAAACCATAAAAACAAAGAAAGAGAAAAGGCCCAAATAAAAAAATGAGAGAAAAAGAGAGAAGGGACAATGTTACTATCCTTTTACCACACTTGTGCTTCAAAGTAGCATCATGATATTCATAGTAGAGAGTCTCTCATGTTATCACTTTCATATACTAGTGGGAATTTTTCATTATAGAACTTGGCTTATATATTCCAATGATGGGCTTCCTCAAAATGCCCTAGGTCTTCATGAGCAAGCAAGTTGGATGCACACCCACTTAGTTTGTTTTTGAGATTTCATATACTTATAGCTCTGGTGCATCCGTTGCATGGCAATCCCTACTCACTAACATTGATATCTATTGATGGGCATCTCCATAGCCCGTTGATACGCCTAGTTGATGTGAGACTATCTTCTCCCTTTTTGTCTTCTCCACAACCACCATTCTATTCCACCTATAGTGCTATGTCCATGGCTCACGCTCATGTATTGCGTGAAGATTGAATTTTTTTTGAGAATGTCAAAAGTATGAAACAATTGCTTGGCTTGTCATCGGGGTTGTGCATGATTTAAATATTTTGTGTGGTGAAGATGTAGGATAGCCAGACTATATGATTTTGTAGGGATAACTTTCTTTGGCTATGTTATTTTGAGAAGACATAATTGCTTTGTTAGTATACTTGAGGTATTATTATTTTTATGTCAATATTAAACTTTTGTCTTGAATCTTTCAGATCTAATATTCATACCACAAATAAGAAGAATTACATTAAAATTATGCCAAGTAGCACTCCGCGTCAAAACTTCTGTTTTTATCATTTACCTACTCAAGGACGAGCATGAATTAAGCTTGGGGATGCTTGATACGTCTCCAACGTATCTATAATTTTTGATTGCTCCATGCTATATTATCTACTGTTTTGGACATTATTGGGCTTTATTTTCCGCTTTTATATTATTTTTGGGACTAACCTATTAACCGGAGGCCCAGCCCAGAATTGATGTTTTTTGCCTATTTTAGGGTTTCGAAGAAAAGGAATATCAAACGGAGTCCAAACGGAATGAAACCTTCGGGAACGTGATTTTCTCAACGAACAAGACCCAGGAAACTTGGACCCTACGTCAAGACACAAAAGAGGAGGCCACAAGGTAGGGGCGCGCGCCTACCCCCCCAGGCGCGCCCTCCACCCTCGTGGGCCCCCTGTTGCTCCACCGACATACTCCTTCCTCCTACATATACCTACGTACCCCCAAACGATCAGATACGGAGCCAAAAACCTAATTCCACCGCCGCAACTTTCTGTATCCACGAGATCCCATCTTGCGGCCTGTTCCGGAGCTCCGCTGGAGGGGGCATCGATCATGGAGGGCTTCTACATCATCGCCATAGCCCCGCCGATGTAGTGTGAGTAGTTTACCTCAGACCTACGGGTCCATAGTTATTAGCTAGCTGACTTCTTCTCTCTTTTTGGATCTCAATACAATGTTTTCCCCCTCTCTTGTGGAGAACTATTCGATGTAATCTTCTTTTTGCGGTGTGTTTGTTGAGACCGATGAATTGTGGGTCTATGATCAAGTCTATCGATGAACAATATTTGAATCTTCTCTGAATTATTTTATGTATGATTGGTTATCTTTGCAAGTCTCTTCAAATTATCAGTTTGGTTTGGCCTACTAGATTGATCTTTCTTGCAATGGGAGAAGTGCTTAGCTTTGGGTTCAATCTTGCGGTGTCCTTTCGCAGTGACAGTAGGGGCAGCAAGGCACGTATTGTATTACTGCCATCGAGGATAAGAAGATGGGGTTTTCATCATATTGCATGAGTTTATCCCTCTACATCATGTCATCTTGCTTAAGGTGTTACTCTGTTTTTAACTTAATACTCTAGATGCATGCTGGATAGCGGTCGATGAGTGGAGTAATAGTAGTAGATGCAGGCAGGAGTCGGTCTACTTGTCTCGGATGTGACGCCTATATACATGATCATACCTAGATATTCTCATAACTATGCTCAATTCTGTCAATTGCTCAACAGTAATTTGTTCACCCACCGTAGAATACTTATGCTCTCGAGAGAAGCCACTAGGGAAACCTATGGCCCCCGGGTCTATCTTCATCATATTAATCTCCTACTACTTAGTTATTTCCTTTGCTTTTTACTTTGCCTTTATTTTACTTTGCATCTTTATCACAAAAAAATACCAAAAATATTATCTTATCATATCTATCAGACTCACTCTCGTAAGTGGCCGTGTAGGGATTGACAACCCCTATTCGCATTGGTTGCGAGGATTTATTTGTTTTGTGCAGGTACGAGGGACTCACACGTAGCCTCCTACTGGATTGATACCTTGGTTCTCAAAAACTAAGGGAAATACTTACGCTACTTTGCTGCATCATCCCTTCCTCTTCAGGGAAAACCAACGCAGTGCTCAAGAGGTAGCAAGAAGGATTTCAAGCGCCGTTGCCCGGGAGGTCTATGCAAAAGTCAACATACCAAGTACCCATCACATACCCTTATCTCCCGCATTATATTATTTGCCATTTGCCTCTCGTTTTCCTCTCCCCCACTTCACCCTTGCCGTTTTATTTGCCCTCTCTTTTTCTCGCTCGCTTTTCCTCTGCCATGTCTGAATCAAAAAGGGTTGGGGGCTCTCTCCCGAGTTATAGTACTTTGGACAACCCTTCCATTCTAGTTAAGCTCATAAATAAAGATACTATGAAAAAACCTACCGGAGTTATCAATGAGAATCTTAATAATTTTGATGAAGATGATTCCAGAATTTTTCATTATTTACTTGATGAATCTTTGAAAGATTCTTGGTATAGACTATTAAGAATCAGGGCTAGCTATGTGCCTCAATACCAAATTGAAATTTACTTAAAAAGCTTTTATATTGCCCTTCCTTCTCCTTTTAAGCATGTCTTAGATTCTATATTTGAAGAAGGATTTCTTGAAGGGGATGCCGTAGACACTTATGAGAAGATGAAAACCATATTTGGGCACCCCATGAATGAGAAAGTTGAATCTACATCTCTTTTGCTCTCTTACCAAAACGAATCTATCAAAGAGATGAAGGCTAGCTTAGATACAAATTTTCGTAACATACTTAATCTTTCTTCTACCATTAATAGTCATGTGCTTCATCAAAATATAAATATTAATTCCATAGATAGCAAGTTTGCTCTTTTCTTCCCTAAAACCAAAGATAGCAATACCTAGATCTATCCTTGCTTGTTATGCCTAGCTAGGGGCGTTAAACGATAGCGCTTGTTGGGAGGCAACCCAATTTTATTTTTATTCCTTGATTTTTGTTAGTGTTTAGTAATAAATAATTTATCTAGCCTCTGTTTTGGTTGAGTTTTTTGTGTTTAATTAGTGTTTGTGCCAAGTATAACCGTTGGGAAGACTTGGGGAAAGTCTTGTTACACTTGCTGTAAAAAACAGAAACTTTAGCGCTCACGAGAACTACTGCCATTTTTATTTGGAAAGTGATATTTAGTTAATTATTTTTGCAGATGATTAATAGATAAATTCCTCCCGTCCAGAAATTTATTTTAGAATTTTTGGGGTTCCAGATCTTGCGCTAGATACAGATTACTACAGACTATTCTGTTTTTGATAGATTCTGTTTTTTCGTGTGTTGTTTGCTTATTTTGATGAATCTATGACTAGTAAAATAGTTTATAAACCATAGAGAAGTTGGAATAAAGTAGTTATAACACTGATATAAATAAATAATGAGTTCATTACAGTAACTTGAAGTGGTCTTTTATTTTCTTTCGCTAACGGAGCTCACGAGATTTTCTACTTTAAGTTTTGTGTTGTGAAGTTTTCAAGTTTTGGGTAAAGATTTGATGGATTATGGAACAAGGAGTGGCAAGAGCCTAAGCTTGGGGATGCCCAAGGCACCCCCAAGATAATCTAAGGACACCTAAAAGCCAAAGCTTGGGGATGCCCCGGAAGGCATCCCCTCTTTCGTCTACTTCTATCGGTAACTTTACTTGGAGCTATATTTTTATTCGCCACATGATATGTGTTTTGCTTGGAGTGTCTTGTATGATTTCAGTCTTTATTTTTTAGCTTACGACAATCATCCTTTCTGTACACACCTTTTGAGAGAGCCATACATGATTTGTAATTTGCTAGAATACTCTATGTGCTTCGCTTATATCTTTTGAGTTATATAGTTTTGCTCTAGTACTTCACTTATATCTTTTAGAGCATGGTGGTGGATTTGTTTTATAGAAACTATTGATCTCTCATGCTTCACTTAGATTATTTTGAGATTTTTTGAATAGCATGGTAATTTTCTTAAAGTCTTAATATGCTTGGTATACAAGATTAATAATAAAACTTTCTTATGAGTGTGTTGAATACTATGAGAAGTTTGATACTTGATAATTGTTTTGAGATATGAAGATGGTGATATTAAAGTTATGCTAGTTGAGTAGTTGTGAATTTGAGAAATACTTGTGTTAAATTTTGTGATTCCCATAGCATGCACGTATGGTGAACCGTTATGTGATGAAGTCGGAGCATGATTTATTTTTTGATTGTCTTCCTTATGAGTGGCGGTCGGGGACGAGCGATGGTCTTTTCCTACCAATCTATCCCCCTAGGAGCATGCGCGTAATACTTTGCTTTGATAACTTGTAGATTTTTGCAATAATTATATGAGTTCTTTATGACTAATGTTGAGTCCATGGATTATACGCACTCTCACCCTTCCACCTTTGCTAGCCTCTCTAATACATCGCACCTTTCGCCGTATCATACACCCACCATATACCTTCCTCAAAACAGCCACCATACCTACCTATTATGGCGTTTCCATAGCCATTCCGAGATATATTTCCATGCAACTTTCCATCGTTCCTCTTATTATGACACACTCCATCATTGTCATATTGCTTAGCATGATCATGTAGTTAACATCGTATTTGTGGCAAAGCCACCATTCATAATTCTTTCATACGTGTCACTCTTGATTCATTGCATATCCCGGTACACCGCCGAAGGCATTCATATAGAGTCATATTTTGTTCAAAGTATCGAGTATAATTGTTGAGTTGTAAGAAAAATAAAAGTGTGATGATCATCATTATTAGAGCATTGTCCCAGTGAGGAAAGGATGATTATTTGGGGTATACTTGAGGTATTATTATTTTTATGTCAATATTAAACTTTTGTCTTGAATCTTTCAGATCTAATATTCATACCACAAATAAGAAGAATTACATTAAAATTATGCCAAGTAGCACTCCGCGTCAAAACTTCTGTTTTTATCATTTACCTACTCAAGGACGAGCATGAATTAAGCTTGGGGATGCTTGATACGTCTCCAACGTATCTTTAATTTTTGATTGCTCCATGCTATATTATCTACTGTTTTGGACATTATTGGGCTTTATTTTCCGCTTTTATATTATTTTTGGGACTAACCTATTAACCGGAGGCCCAGCCCAGAATTGATGTTTTTTGCCTGTTTTAGGGTTTCGAAGAAAAGGAATATAAAACGGAGTCCAAACGGAATGAAACCTTCGGGAACGTGATTTTCTCAACGAACAAGACCCAGGAAACTTGGACCCTACGTCAAGACACAAAAGAGGAGGCCACGAGGTAGGGGTGCGCGCCTACCCCCCAGGCGCGCCCTCCACCCTCGTGGGCCCCCTGTTGCTCCACCGACATACTCCTTCCTCCTACATATACCTACGTACCCCCAAACGATCAGATACGGAGCCAAAAACCTAATTCCACCACCGCAACTTTATGTATCCACGAGATCCCATCTTGCGGTCTGTTCCGGAGCTCCGCCGGAGGGGGCATCGATCATGGAGGGCTTCTACATCATCGCCATAGCCCCACCAATGTAGTGTGAGTAGTTTACCTCAGACCTACGAGTCCATAGTTATTAGCTAGCTGACTTCTTCTCTCTTTTTGGATCTCAATACAATGTTTTCCCCCTCTCTTGTGGAGAACTATTCGATGTAATCTTCTTTTTGCGGTGTGTTTGTTGAGACCAATGAATTGGAGGTTTATGATCAAGTCTATCTATGAGCAATATTTGAATCTTCTCTGAATTCTTTTTTGTATGATTGGTTATCTTTGCAAGTCTCTTCGAATTATCAGTTTGGTTTGGCCTACTAGATTGATCTTTCTTGCAATGGGAGAAGTGCTTAGCTTTGGGTTCAATCTTGCGGTGTCCTTTCCCAGTGACAGTAGGGGCAGCAAGGCACGTATTGTATTATTGCCATCGAGGATAACAAGATGGGGTTTTCATCATATTGCATGAGTTTATCCCTCTACATCATGTCATCTTGCTTAAGGCGTTACTCTGTTTTTAACTTAATACTCTAGATGCATGCTGGATAGAGGTCGATGAGTGGAGTAATAGTAGTAGATGCAGGCAGGAGTCGGTCTACTTGTCTCGGATGTGATGCCTATATACATGATCATATCTAGATATTCTCATAACTATGCTCAATTCTATCAATTGCTCAACAGTAATTTGTTCACCCACCGTAGAATACTTATGCTCTCGAGAGAAGCCACTAGTGAAACCTATGGCCCCCGGGTCTATCTTCATCATATTAATCTCCTACTACTTAGTTATTTCCTTTGCTTTTTTACTTTGCCTTTATTTTACTTTGCATCTTTATCACAAATAAAATACCAAAAATATTATCTTATCATATCTATCAGATCTCACTCTCGTAAGTGGCCATGTAGGGATTAACAACCCCTATTCGTGTTGGTTGCGAGGATTTATTTGTTTTGTGCAGGTACGAGGGACTCGCGCGTAGCCTCCTACTGGATTGATACCTTGGTTCTCAAAAACTGAGGAAATACTTACGCTACTTTGCTGCATCATCCCTTCCTCTTCGAGGAAAACCAACGCAGTGCTCAAGAGGCAGCAATTTTTTTTTCTGGGATGACATGCATGATACACTTTGAGCACACACACATGCATGTGTACGCATGAATCCCTCCCGTCGAGTCGAAGTGGCTAGTATAACGACACCATCATGAACCGATCTCGCTCTGTGTGGGGAGCTTGTGTATGATTTTTGACACACACGCCAGATCAATGTTGTGTATTCAAACATGCATGCACGCATCACCTCCATACATATGCATGTAGTGGCTGCCTTCAAACAATAAACTCCCTCGCGTGGTTATCGGCAACAAGCCTATATATCCGTGGGCCCGCATGGACATCCATGATCACCTTGACCAACAACAAGATAGGCTACCATGGCGGATTCTTCATTTGGTTCATGTTATCGTAGTATAGGCCATGGTGAGATTCGGACCTAATTAAGTTTGAGCGCATATACTATGCACGCATGCATGCATATATGAATCCCCATCGTTGGCTTGAAGTGTGGTGTAACATGCATATGCATCGTCAACCTAACCCTTAGTGTGGGGATTTCTAGTTCGAAATCATGGTGCCACATCAAAGTTGTTCCATTGTCACGGTGCCACAAATGTTTGGGCCACACACATGCAGTGGTTGTCTTCGGGGACTAGCTACTTGCGTGATTATGGCGAGCTAGCCCATCTTCGAGGTCGCATGGACGACCATCACTTTGACCAACAACAAGAGAGAGGTTGTACGACCAAAGTGGATTATTCTTGGTCTGTTTTACGATCCATCTTGGTGAGATATATGCCTCTCTGGCCCGCCGACTGAAAGTGTGTGGGGGGGGGGGTTGCTACATCACACTTTGCTAGGTGAACCTCGGTTGGGGGGCATGCATTCATAGCTTAATTAGGATTCCCTTCATGGCAACACGAGGGGGTGGGGTGGGGGGCTGCTAGCTACTTCGCACTTTGCTAGGTGAACCTCGGTTGGGGGGGGGGAGGGGGCATGCTCATAGCTTAGGATTCCCTTCGTGTTCACTACAAGAAATATGTCAACTTGTGACCTTGACTATTGGTTACTGAAAGGTCATTGTTTTTCATTTGCGACCTTTTTTTGACCAAAAACAGAAGGTCAAAAGCTGGCGGTCGTAAACTTAAATTAATGACCTTCTCTGTGAGAAGGTCGTGGACGTTTACGACCAAAATATGCCTATTTTTTGTTTTGGTCACTAGCAGCCTCCCCAGGCCACGTAGGCATCCGACGTGGCAATCTGATGTGGCACAAGAATCAGCCCAGTCCAATTCGGTGTTTATATGGGCCGAGCCCATTAATTCAGCCCATTTATATTTTTTCCCTATGAATTTTTTGTCAGCTTCATGGACCAAGCCCAACATTGCAGCCTTTTTATTTTTGGGCCATGGCCTTTTAGTCTACTGATTTTCTATTTTGATTTTCTATTTTCAACTATTATATATTCAAGCTGGTCCCACTAGTCAGATGGGTCCAACCTGTCATGTTCATCTCTCAAATTGGTCCCACATGTCAGAAATGTAAAATTTGACAAATTATTTTCATAAGTGGCCTCATTTGACAAGTTTCCATTCCACAAGTTTGCAAATCACATACATAATCAATATTTCAAATAGAACAAAGAACGCATAAAATTCATCAAATATACCACTAAATAAATCTATTACAATCTTTACAACACAGATATGCTACAATGAGTTGGACTCCACGGCTTCACACTTCACGGCTTCACACTTGCTTCACACTTCACGACTTCACACTTGAGCTTCTGTAAAAGAGGAACCACCACAATTTAAGTCTACAATACAACAATTGATACTAATCAAGGATAAAAACAAAAACAACTAATAGACTCAAATGTGAAGGCAGCATGGAACTAGTGATACGACAACATGCAGAAAACACTACAATGTAATACTGTTGTAAGTTTGTACCAGTGCTGCAAAATCAGCACTGCACAATGAAGCACATAACAATTGGTACCAAGCAAGCCCTCACAAAATAAACAAAGTTGAGTTATCCATACAGCCATCTAGCAATAGACCATCGGACTAACATCATACAGAATAAACGAAAAGAGAAAACTCAAATCTCCACGGAGAAATGGACACCAACTCTCCATTATCACAATAGTATCATGTGGTCTATAGGATTCACCTCTACTCTAAACAAGTTGACCATTAAAGTAAGGATAATGTGGCCTCCAGGAAAATTGGAGCTGCAGACTTCAGATCTAATTCAAATTTTGACACACACCATAGAAGTAATTCACCATAGAGAACATATAAATGGGCATGGGGATCTTAGACTCGAGGATGACAGCAAACTAAAATCTCGGCCTAGTAATTAATGCCAAACCCAAATGGACAAGCAGAAATTGTGGCAAGTAGGCTGAGAGTGCCCCTACAAAATTCAATTTTTTGCAGCTTTCTAGAATCCAGGAAGAACCCATCAATTCTGCGCCGGAGTGGGAGATGTGCAGGCAGATCAAATAGTAGATTCGAGCAAGAAGGATGTACTACCTGAAATAGGAAACGAGGAGGCCGATCCGACGAGTCCCACCCAAACTATGGAAGGAGCAACGGCAGCAGCTACAGAAGGACTCGACGGCCCAGACGCCGTCGTGGAACTGGTAGGTGACGACGATGTGGTAGTGGTGGAAGCCGCCGCCGAGGCCGACGGCGCCTGCCGTGTCCTCATCGTCCTCGAAGGCGATGACGATGGACGGGTCGATGTCGAAGCAAGTCACATCATCATATTTGAGCATTAATATTTCTGTATTACTACACAGCAACTACAACACTAGGAGTACACAACAACTAGTAGTAGAACAAGAAGAAATAACCAGATTGAGTGTACACCAATATCATCAGGAACATGAGTATAACAAGCATCTTTCTTTACTGGGATACAGTGACACAGCAGAATTACTAGGATACAGTAACACATACACATTTTTGATTTAACGCGTTCAGAAACAGTCTAGTGTGTATATTATACTCTGCTAGGATTGATTTAACACACATTATTTATTTAACACATGTCCCAAAAATGAACTACTCCTGCAAATCTCAGAAGAGCATAAGCACACACTACATCTACTTTTAAACAATCACTTGCCAAATTCAAAAGAGCATAAGCAAAAGACTAGTGCATATTACCCAAAACAGTTTGTTCAGTACTCAGGCATCACAAAGAAAAAGAGTAGTGCATCACTAGTGACACTCACAATTTTGATGCCAATTATAGCAAATTAGCTTCAGATTTCTAGTAGAAGATCTCTTTAGATGCTCATAAAGAGGGAAGTCATTGACCTGATCTCGGTGCGCAGGTTCCGGTTGATGCTCTTGAGCCGGCTCAGGGTGCGCTGCATATTCTGCCATGATATCAAATGGAAGCAAATCAGCCACATCAAAGAAAGGATAAAGTGATACAGCTAAAGAAAAAGATGGACGGAGGCAAGATAGAGAACATCAGCCAACCTCATACTGCTCGGTCCACATGCTGGTCCCGGTGTCCTGCTGGTAGCGGTCGAAGATCCCCTTGATGCTGCAAGTAGGACATGAAGAAGAAGAACAAAATGAAGCTTGGAGGTATTCACCTTGTCATCCTCATAGTTTCTGCATACACACAGTCGCATGAACAACATTCAGCATTGTTATCTACACAGAGAAGAGATCACTAGTAGAAAAAGGGCCTTTTGTCCCGGTTCCTGAACCGGGACTAAAGGGTCGGTACTAATGCCCTGTCCCTTTAGTCCCGGTTCAATCCAGAACCGGGAAAGATGGGCCTCCATGTGGCCTGTGCGCGGAGCCCAGGTAGGAGGGCCTTTGGTCCCGGTTGGTGGCACCAACCGGGACCAATAGGCATCCACGCGTCAGCATTTCTGCGGCTGGGGTTTTTGTTTTTTTCTTGAAAGGGGGGGTTTGGGGGTTTTGGGGGGTTAATTTAGGTGTTTCATATATTGTGTTAGCTAGCTATAATTAATAGAGAGAAGTGTCCTCTCTTATGTTCGTGCTTGGTCGACGCTACGTACTATACATACGTATAGAGAGGACTAGACACGCTAGCTAGCTAGTAAGCAAACGAAGGAAACAGAAGATCGTCATGAACATATATGCATACAGAGAGAAGTGATATCGACCACCTCTCCTTCTCCGAGAGATTGGTCGAACAACAAGTTCTCGTATATCTATCCGACACTACCGGCTACATATAAACAATAATTATCTCTTACAAATATAATCTCCTAATATACGGACCCATGGTCCACATAGTATTCTCCATCTTCAGCAATCACGTGGTCAAGAAAGAATGCCGCCAATTCCTCTTGAATTGCTAGCATGCGAGCTGGTGCTAGGAGTTCATCCCGCTTCCGAAACATCTAATTTGAAGAAGGGGGTCAATACACACATATATATATATATATATGAATGAATGAATGAAACTCAACACAAATGATGGTAATAAAATAAAATTGTGAATGTTGTTATTTACGCACTTCATATTGTTCGTCAGAGTAGCCCCGCTCACAGGTCATGTGGCGGATGGACTCGCAAACGTAGTATCCACAGAAATCATTCCCTTGTTCCTGCCACAACCACTTTAGAAGAAATAGAGGTCAATCAAACTGATAAGCAAGAATGCCAAATGGTATTGATGAAACTAGCGCTTGAATCAATAGGAGATGCGCGGAACATGCTACTATAGTACTTACTTTCGGGTGTCTAAATTGCAGCTTCTTTGGGAGTCCCGGAGCTTTTTTGGTGAATTTTTTCCAAACCCTGCCAGACAAAGAAAACAATTACTTGATATATCAGGAAATGAACAAAGTTGCTGATATGGTGGATAATGATCGATTTAACTTACTTCTCGAGCATTTGAGTCATGTCCGCATAGTCCTGGGGACCTTTTCATCTTGAGTCTAAGACGGTTACTAGTCCCTGCTCAAGCTTAATCTCTAGGAGAATATAGTGGAAACTGCACATGCATGCATAACTCATCAATTACATTACTATAACCTTGACTAATATATAAGGGAAACCGAATACGCACAAGACAGTAACACTCACTTGAAGTTGTAAGGAAAGATTATTATATCTTTGTTTTCATTTATTACCAACGATCGTAGCAAGTTGGCCTCGGTATCTGCGGCATGAAATTTAACCTGAGTTGCATCTATGATATTTGTGTTAATGAACCCAATATCACCGATTTGTCGTTTCTTTAATTCGACGATCTTCAATCTGCATAATATAGTGAGGATAATTATAAATACATGCAATGAAAGAGCTGAGCTATATAGAGAGACTTAATGACAAAGTAGTACTACTTACAGACAGTAGCAGGTGACCGTTGCTTTATCGAGGGCCAATTGATTGAAAAACTGAAAGAACTCCTCAAATGGAACAGGCAACAGAACAATTCCAACGAGGTCATGCTCCTTTTTAACTCTCACATACAAAGTACTCCTCCCCCCAGACTCTCTGCAGATTTTCAAGTACCAATCATGCAATCTTCGCATCATCGTTGATAGGGATCTTTCATCTTTGACGAGAGGCTTCCCGTACTCGTATCTTTGTATCTGCACCTCCATGAAATCATAATGTACATCGTTGGGCAGGTAATCTCCAAGATTGCTATAACCGGGCACCATCCTCGGATCATTAGCGACGATGTTGCTAGGCACCTTGAGCGGGGGGCACGATTGCTTCGCTTGTTCGCCGAGCTGTGCAATTTGTTTCCCAACTCGTCGTTCTTTCAGCCTTTGATCACTCACAGTACTTCCCGACCGCTCCGCTTCGGCAAATTCCTTTCCAATAATGCGCTCATAGTTTCCTTTCGGCGGAGACTTGGGTGGTTTTGTCAGGGCAGCCAGAGTGCGCTTCGCTTTCACCGGATCTACCTTCTCCTTCGGAGGTGGATGTTTCTTTGCTTTCAACCCTTCAAAGAAGTTCCTCACTTCTTCTCGCACGATCTCGGCGTTCTCCTTCGGGGTCCTCTCGTATGGTAACTTCTCTGGAGTCTTCAGAGAAGGACCAAATCTGTATGTCCTCCTGCCTCTGGCTGTACTGCTAGACGCCGGCAGAGCAAACGGAGCGGTTGTCTTCTTTACTTGCTTACGAGGCGGAGGAGAAGGACTACGACGCGCCGGAGCAGCCAGAGCGGTGGCAGGTCTCTTCCGCCCTTGCTGATGAGGCGGAGAAGGAGGAGGCTGGCTGCTCGGGCGCGCCGGCGCAGGCGGAGAAGGAGGCGGAGTGCCGCCACGCACCGGAGAAGGAGTCGGCCGAGTGCCATGATCATCACTCGCCGGAGGAGGAGGCGGTGGAGGAGGCGGAGTGCCCTGACTCGCCGGAGGAGGAGGAGGAGGCGGAGGCGTCCAGTTCGGAAGGTTGATGAGCTCCTTCCGCCATAGGCATGGAGTCTTCAGAGCAGAACCCAGCCGAGTCTCCCCTTCACCGGTAGGGTGGTCAAGCTGGAGGTCCTCAAATCCCTCCGTTATTTCATCCACCATCACCCTAGCATATCCTTCTGGAATCGGCCGGCAGTGAAAAGTTGCGCCAGGTTCAGTAGGAAAAACAGAGCCAACAGCCGCCTTGACCTTCATATTAATCCATTGCGTCATAAGGTGGCAATTTTGAGACTCCGTGATAGCATCCACGGGATAGCTGGCAGGAGCCGTCAAGACATGCTCCGGATGAAGCAGCTCGGTGGAAGCCACGCTGCTTCTCCGCTGAGATGGCGGGGTAGCTTCGGGGGAAGCTTCGGCAGTTCATTTGCTGCGATTTGCTTCTCGTTCCTCTATCGCTTGTACCCTTGCTTGCAGCGCCTGCATTTGGGTCTGCTGCACTTTTTTCCTCCTCTCCTGGCATTTGTAACCGCCTGCGTCCGGAAACCCAACCTTCCACGGAATGGAGCCTGGCGTGCCTCATGTCCGTCCAGGGTGCTCAGGATTCCCGAGGGCCATTGTGAGCTCGTCGTTCTCTCTGTCTGGAACGAACGTCCCTTGCTGCGCTGCTTCGATATACTCCTGAAGCTTCTTGACTGGTATGTCCATTTGATCGTTCGTCCAAATGCACTTCCCTGATACAGGGTCCAAGGTTCCGCCAGCCCCGAAGAACCAAGTCCGGCAACGGTCTGGCCAGTTAATTGTCTCTGGTTTGATCCCTTTATCAGCCAGATCATTCTCAGTCTTGGCCCACTTAGGCCGGGCTACGAGGTAGCCACCTGACCCCGTGCGATGTTGATGCTTCTTCTTCGCAGCATTTTGCTTGTTTGTCGCTGATATCTTCTTGCTCTTTTCCGATGTCTTGTGGGCCACAAATGCGGGCCAGTGATCTCTTGGGTGTGAGATACATGTGGCCGTCGGTGTCGGACACTACATCCACATCCCACAAGTGACGTGGGCGTCGAAGCCCGCGTCACTTGTGGGACGTGGATGTAGTGTCCGACACCGACGGCCACATGTATCTCACATCGACGATACTTGCTATTTAGGGTTTCCTCTACCGCTTGGCGACCCTGACCCTCGACGACCCTCGTTCCCGATAAAATAAAGAGGAAGAAGAAGAAGAAGAAAAAGAGAACAAGAAAGGAAGAAGAAGAAGAAAAAGAGAACAATAAAGAGGAGAAGAAAGCTTTCTTGTTCTCTTTTTCTTCTTCTTCTTCCTCTTTTTTTATTGGAAACGAGGGTCGCCGAACGGTAGAGGAAACCCTAAATAGCAAGTATCGTGGGTGTGAGATACATGTGGTCGTCGATGTCGGACACTACATCCACGTCCCACAAGTGACGTGGGCGTCGAAGCCCGCGTCACTTGTGGGACGTGGATGTACTGTCCGACGCCAACGGCCACATGTATCTCACACCGATGATACTTGTTATTTAGGGTTTCCTCTACCGCTCGGCGACCCTCGACGACCCTCGTTCCCGATAAAAAAAGAGGAAGAAGAATAAAAAAAAGAGGAGAAGAAAGAATAGAGGAGAGAGATCTTCTCCTCTATTCTTTCTTATTCTTCTTCCTCTTCTTTTTTATCCTCTTCTTCCTCTCATGTTCGACGACCCTCGACCCCTCGGCGAACCTAGACCCCCTCTCGACCCTCGACCCCTCGGCGACCGGCGACCCCTCTCGACCCTCGACCCCTCGGCGACCCTCGACGACCCTCGTTCCCGATAAAAAAAGGAAGAAGAAGAAAAAAAGAGGAGAAGAAAGAATAGAGGAGAAGAACTCCTCTATTCTTTCTTCTCCTCTTTTTTTTCTTTTTCCTCTTCTTTTTTATCCTCTTCTTCCTCTCATGTTCGGCGACCCTTGACGACCCTCGTTCCTGATAAAAAAATAGGAAGAAGAAGAAAAAAAATAGGAGAAGAAAGAATAGAGGAGAAGATCTCCTCTATTCTTTCTTCTCCTCTTTTTTTTCTTCTTCCTCTTCTTTTTTATCCTTTTCTTCCTCTCATGTTCGACGACCCCCTCTCGACCCCCTCTCGACCGTCGACCCCCTCTCGACCCTCATATATAAAACATTGTCTTCCTTCTTCTTCCTTCTATTCCTTCTTCCTAAATATATAGAACTTTTTTTAAAATGAAACTAACCTAAAATGTACTAAATCAGAGAACATATATAGATAAAACTTTTCTAATAAAAAAATCTAACTTTTGCATATATGTATTTTTAAAACATCATTACAATTGAAAAAAATACATACATATATACCTATATGAACATACATAAAAAACATATATGAACATACATACAAAAACATATATCTAAAAGATACATACGTACATATATATATATATGAAAATCTAAAAACATGTCAAAAACATGTATAATTAAAAAAATGCACGGCGGCAGACGCGCGGTGCTCACAGAGGCGGCGACGCGTCGGGGCAGGGGACGGCCGGCGAGGGCGCGGGTGACGGCGACAACGGGCGCGGGCAACGGTGACGACGGGCGCGGGCGACAGCCGGCGAGGGTGCGGGCGACGGCGACGACGGGCGCGGGCGACGGCGACGGCGGGGGCGGCGTGCGGCGTCGGGGCAGCCTGGCGGCGTCGAGGATGTCGGCGTTGTCGGGGGCAACTGGCGAGGGAAATCTGAAAATTTCACAAGTCCTGGTTATATACCAAAGGCATTGGTCACGGTTCATGGCACAAACCGTGACCAATGCCCCCATTTAGTCCCGGTTGGTGCCACCAACCGGGACCAAAGGCCTCTTTTCAGCAGCCCAAAGGGCGGGAAGCGGCGGCCTTTGGTCCCGGTTTGTGCCACTAACCGGGAGTAAAGGGGGGCATTGGTCACGGTTTGTGCCAAGAACCGTGACCAATGCCCCCTTTAGTCCCGGTTGCTGGCACCAACCGGGACCAAAGGCCTTGTGCTGCCCCGCGTCAAAACTTTAGTCCCACCTCGCTAGCTGAGAGAGCTCGAGAGTGGTTTATAAGCGCTATTGCGCCTTCCCTCTCGAGCTCCTCTCAAATGCAGGCTTTCGGGCCTAACCCTGCGCTGTGTGCCTGTGGACCTAATGGGCCTCCTGCGGGCCTGAATCCTGGCCCATGGTAGGGTTTCTAGTCGTATTCAGGCCGTGGGGGGCCAGTAGATGGCACTTTTTTTTCTTTGTTGCTTTATTTATTTTGTTTTGTCTCTACTTACAACAAAAATACCTATTATTGCTATTTTTTCCAGTTTTTTTGTTTTGTTTTCTGCATTATTTATTTTCTTTTGTTTTTTGCTTTATATTTTAATTCTTTTTTGCTTTTAGTTTTAGAAAAATTATGAACTTTCTGTTAGTGCCATTAGTTTTCATATTTGAAAACACTGTTTTAGTTTTTTTTCTTTGTTCCTTTATTTATTTTATTTTGTTTCGACTTACAACAAAATATTTATTGTTGCTATTTATTCTAGTTTTTTTGTTTTGTTTTCTGCATTATTTATTTTCTTTTGTTTTTTATTTTATTTTTTATTCTTTTTGCTTTTAGTTTTAGAAAAATTATAAACTTTCTGTTAGTGCCATTAGTTTCCAAATTTGAAAACATTTTTAGTTTCCTTTGTTGCTTTATTTATTTTATTTTGTTTCTATTTACAAAAAAATACTTATTGTTGCTTTTTTTTTGTTTTCCAGATTTATTATTTTCTTTTCTACATTATTTATTTTCTTTTGTTTTTTGCTTTATTTTTTATTTCTTTTTGCTTTTAGGTCAGCAAAATTATAAACTTTCTGTTAGTGCCATTAGTTTTAGAAAAATTATAAACTTTCTATTTGTGCCATTAGTTTTCAAATTTGAATAGTTAAAATTTGAATTCTTTGAAATTTGTGTGAATCACAAGTTTGTGATTAACTTTACTAAAAAAATGAACATAGATGCACCTATAGAGAAAATTCGACCTAAATTCATAGTTTTCAAATGAACTCTGAAAAAGTTGGCATAGCATACTCGTGTGTTACAAAGTTGGCATGGTATCATCATAATAGTTGCGGGAGAAAGTCTTCACTTTTTCTTAGCTTGTGTCATTTGCTTATTGCGCCGTAACCATGGATAATCTTCATCGTTTATCAGGATGCTTGGGTCAACCTTAACATTGAAGGGAGGAATTTCATGAAACTTTTCATAATCTTCAGACATGTCTGTCTTGCCGTCCACTCCCAGGATGTCCCTTTTTCCCGAAAGAACTATGTGGCGCTTTGGCTCATCGTATGATGTATTCGCTTCCTTATCTTTTCTTTTTCTCAGTTTGGTAGACATGTCCTTCACATAGATAACATGTGCCACATCATTGGTTAGGACGAACGGTTCGTCAGTGTACCCAAGATTTTTCAGATCCACTATTGTCATTCTGTACTGTGGGTCTACCTGTACCCCACCGCCTGACAGATTGACCCATTTGCACTTAAACAAAGGGACCTTAAAATCATGTCCATAGTCAAGTTCCCATATGTCCATTATGTAACCATAATATGTGTCCTTTCCGCTCTCGGTTGCTGCATCAAAGCGGACACCGCTGTTTTGGTTGGTGCTCTTTTGATCTTGGGCGATCATGTAAAATGTATTCCCATTTATCTCGTATCCTTTGTAAGTCAATACAGTCAAAGATGGTCCCCTGGACAACAATTACAACTCATCACAAACAGTGTTGTCATATCTGAGACGTGTTTCCAACCAACTGCTGAAAGTCCTGGTGTGTTCACATGTAATCCAGTCGTCGCACTGCTCCGGGTGTTTGGAGCGCAGACTGTTTTTGTGTTCATCGACATACGAGGTCACCAAGGTAGAGTTCTGTAGAACTGTGTAGTGTGCTTGAGACCAAGAATATCCGTCCCTGCATATTATTGAGTCACTTCCAAGAGTGCCTTTTCCAGTCAGTCTCCCCTCATACCGCGATTTAGGGAAACCGATCTTCTTAAGGCCAGGAATGAAGTCAACACAAAACCCGATAACATCCTCTGTTTGATGGCCCATGGAGATGCTTCCTTCTGGTCTAGCACGGTTACAGACATATTTCTTTAGGACTCCCATGAACCTCTCAAAGGGGAACATATTGTGTAGAAATACGGGCCCCAGGATGACAATCTCGTCGACTAGATGAACTAGGATGTGCGTCATGATATTGAAGAAGGATGGTGGGAACACCAGCTCGAAACTGACAAGACATTGCGCCACATCACTCCTTAGCCTTGGTACGATTTCTGGATCGATCACCTTCTGAGAGATTGCATTGAGGAATGCACATAGCTTCACAAGGGCTAATCGGACGTTTTCTGGTAGAAGCCCCCTTAATGCAACCGGAAGCAGTTGCGTCATAATCATGTGGCAGTCATGAGACTTTAGATTCTGAAACTTTTTCTCTAGCATATTTATTATTCCCTTTATATTCGACGAGAAGCCAGTCGTGACCTTCATACTGAGCAGGCATTCAAAGAAAATTTCTCTCTTCTTTCGTAAGAGCGTAGCTGGTAGAACCTTTATACTGCTTCGGAGGCATGCCGTCTTTTTCGTGCAAACGTTGCAGGTCCTCCCGTGTCTCAGGTGTATCTTTTGTCTTCCCATACACGCCCAAGAAACCTAGCAGGTTCACGCAAAGGTTCTTCGTCACGTGCATCACGTCGATTGAAGAGCGGACCTCTAGGTCTTTCCAGTAGGGTAGGTCCCAAAATATAGATTTCTTCTTCCACATTGGTGCGTGTCCCTCAGCGTCATTCGGAACAGCTAGTCCGCCAGGACCCTTTCCAAAGATTACGTGTAAATCATTGACCATAGCAAGTACGTGATCACCGATACGCATGGCAGGCTTCTTCCGGTGATCTGCCCCGCCTTTGAAATGCTTGCCTTTCTTTCGACATTGATGGTTGGTCGGAAGAAATCGACGATGGCCCAGGTACACATTCTTCCTGCATTTGTCCAGGTATATACTTTTAGTGTCATCTAAACAGTGCGTGCATGCGTGGTATCATTTGTTTGTCTGTCCTGAAAGATTACTGAGAGCGGGCCAATCGTTGATGGTTATGAACAACAACGCCTTTAGGTTAAATTCCTCCTGTCTGTGCTCATCCCACGTACGTACATCGTTTCCATTCCACAGCTGTAAAAATTCTTCAACTAATGGCCTTAGGTACACATCAATGTCGTTGCCGGGTTGCTTAGGGCCTTGGATGAGAACTGGCATCATAATGAATTTCCGTTTCATGCACATCCAAGGAGGAAGGTTATACATACATAGAGTCATGGGCCAGGTGCTGTGATTGCTGCTCTGCTCCCCGAAAGGATTAATGCCATCCGCGCTTAAAGTAAACCATACATTCCTTGAGTCTTTTGCAAGCTCATCCCAGTACTTTCTCTCGATTTTTCTCCACTGCGACTCGTCAGCGGGTGCTCTCAACTTCCCATCTTTCTTCCGGTTCTCACTGTGTCATCGCATCAACTTGGCATTCTCTTCGTTTCTGAACAGACGTTTCAACCGTGGTATTATAGGAGCATACCACATCACCTTTGCAGGAACCCTCTTTCTGAGGGGCTCGCCGTCAACATCACCAGGGTCATCTCGTTTGATCTTATACCGCAACGCACCACATACCGGGCATGCATTTAGATCCTTGTACGCACCGCGGTAGAGGATGCAGTCATTAGGACATGCATGTATCTTCTCCACCTTCAATTCTAGAGGGCATACGACCTTCTTTGCTGCGTATGTACTGTCGGGCAATTCGTTATCCTTTAGAAGCTTCTTCTTCAATATTTTCAGTAGCTTCTCAAATCCTTTATCAGCCACAGCATTCTCTGCCTTCCACTGCAGCAATTCCAGTACGGTACCGAGCTTTGTGTTGCCATCTTCGCAATTGGGGTACAACCCTTTTTTGTGATCCTCTAACATGCGATCGAACTTCAGCTTCTCCTTTTGACTTTAGCATTGCGTCCTTGCATCGACAATGACCCGGCGGAGATCATCATCATCGGGCACATCGTCTGATTCCTCTTGATCTTCAGCAGCTTCACCTATTGCAGCATCATTGGGCACATCGTCAGGTTCCTCTTGATCTTCACCAGTTCCTCTTGTTGCAGCATCACCATATTCAGGGGGCACATAGTTGTCATCGTACTCTTCTTCTTCATCGTCTTCCATCATAACCCCTATTTCTCCGTGCCTCGTCGAAATATCATAGTGTGGCATGAAACCCTTGTAAAGCAGGTGGGAGTGAAGGATTTTTCGGTTAGAGTAAAAGCTCGTATTCCCACATTCAGTGCATGGACAATACATAAAACCATTCTGCTTGTTTGCCTCAGCCGCATCGAGAAACTCATGCACGCCCTTAATGTACTCGGAGGTGTGTCTGTCACCGTACATCCATTGCCGGTTCATCTACGTGCATTATATATAATTAAGTGTCCAAATTAATAAAAGTTCATCATCACATTAAAACCAAAGTGCATACATAGTTCTCATCTAACATATAGCTCTCCAGAGCATCTAATTTGAAACTATGTAAAACATTTCAATGCGAAAACAAATGCGATCATAATCGCAACCAAGGTAACAATTAATCCAACGGCATAATGATACCAAGCCTCGGTATGAATAACATATTTTCTAATCTTTCTAATCTTCAAGTGCATTGCATCCATCTTGATCTTGTGATCATCGACGACATCCACAACATGCAACTTCAATATCATTTTCTCCTCCTCAATTTTTTTTTATTTTTTCCTTCAACAAATTGTTTTCTTTTTCAACTAAATTTAACCTCTCGACAATAGGGTTGGTTGGCATTTCCGATTCACATACATCCTACATAAATAAAATCTATGTCACGTTGGTCAACATAATTTTCATAAACAATAAATGAACCAATAGTTATAAAGATAATATATATACCACATCCGAATCATAGACAGGACGAGGGCCGACGGAGGCGGATACCAAAACCATCACACTATATAAGATGCAATAATAAAAATAAGAAAATAATACAAATATCTATGTAAACATACAAGTAAGAATATTTTTCCTTTCAGAAAGAAGATAAGAACAAGAGGCTCACCACGGTGGTGCCGGCGATGAGCTCGGCGCTGGTGATCGACGGCGGTGAAGACGGGGACGGGGCATGAAAGACCGCTAAATCTAGACAAATATTGAGGAAAATGGAGCTTGAAGGTCGAGCTTGAAGAGGAGAAAGCTTAAGTAGTGTGGCTCAAGCATTCCATCGAACACCTTGTGTGCATAGGAGGTGAGCTAGAGCACCACCAAGCCCTCTCCCTCTCGGCCAAAAAAACAAAGCACTGTGCTCTGCTCTTACGCGAGGGGGTATATATAGGCACCTCATTGGTCCCGATTGGTGGCATGAACCGGGACTAAAGGGGAGCCTTTGGTCCCGGTTCAAGCCACCAACCGGGACCAATGGTGGTGGGCCAGGAGCGAGGCCCATTGGTCCCGGTTCGTCCCACCAACCAGGACCAAAAGGTCCAGATGAACCGAGACCAATGGCCCACGTGGCCCGGCCGCCCCCCTGGGCTCACGAACCGGGTCCAATGCCCCCATTGGTCCCGGTTCTGGACTGAATCGGGACTAATGGGCTAACTCGATCTAGACCAAAACCCTGTTTTCTACTAGTGGATAAATCAAATAGAGCTCAATTCCAAACCAGAGAATCCTGCCAGGATCCCACCTACACATGTACAAACAAATCCACCGACAGTAGTTCACATGCATGAACTAGCCAGTAGCCACCAGCAAGAATCATGAAGCAACTAACATAATACTGCTAATACCACACTCGCCCAAATTACTGGTAAACCCAAGCAATCTAATATTCGATATTCAGATTTCAGATTGGATCACTGCAGAATTAACCAAATCAATATTAGATCGTCCACCACTTGGTATGGTAGCACCATAGCAGGCACATCTTCCAGACAACAAGTGAAAAAGATATAACATCACTGGAGTGAGAGAAAGTAACATCATAAGCAATGACTAAAAGGACGGCAACATAGTACTTCCATGATTTTTATAGGATCAAAGATGCATACTACTTCCCATATAAAAACACTGCAAGTCAGAATATAGCTTAGGAGCTATAATATCCACTAGTGCACCAGGTAATTCACGGATACAGAAATTACAAAATGTCTGAAACCGGTTATCGTATTAGGACAACTTGATTGCCTGAGAGATCATCTGTGTGATGTCCATCGGATCTATCTCTGCCTTTGGATAAAACAATTGCTGGAGCGTCCCTATATAATGCCTCATCATACAGAAGATACGAGACATCATACGACCATGCCTAGCAGAACACCTCTATCTGTTTAAACATGTGTTGGAGTGTCCCTATATAATGCCTCGTGTCTGAAACTACAAGTTGTATTTCAGATCCTCAAGACACAACTCCAACACTATTCACAAGCACCCCCTTTACCAAAGGATAACACCCCTACTTGCTAACTGATTATTCTCAAGGAATTAGTAAAAGAAAGTTTTAGGTCCAGTGAACTGATGCACTCGAGGATGGACCTTGATGACGACAGGGGTGACCGACTTGTCAAAGCAGAAGAAGGTGCTGGAGCGGCGGGCATACTGCTCCAAGCGAGAGCACCATCGACAAGTCAGGCAAGCGAAGCAGCAAGCATTTGTTAACATAAACCCAACTAGTACATGATATATCTAATTAAACTAGGAGAAGAAAACAATAATCCCGGAAGAGCAAACAGCAGTTAGAACCAGCAGAGTTGCAACCATGTGTGCTAGTAGCAGAGTAGAGTGGTTGGGGTCCGATTTTAAGTTACCTGCAATGCATTGATTAAAACCATTAGCTGCTTCTGCTGGTACTGATAACTGAGATTATCCACCAACCAACAAACACTAGATGTGCGACCTAGTGCCATCACAGGTCAGGTGGAACTAACTAGTACTACAATCGTCAACACCTCGCTCTGATTGAGGAAGATCTAGTTCTTGATCAAGTTCTTTGACTGAAGCACATAAGCAGGTTGGTGTACAATTCCGGACATGTAGATGTTTGACTGAAACAACTAGATATTGTTTGAAGATGATATAACAATCAAACGTACAGACACAAGTACGGTGGCTTGAAGCCAGTACTAGCGTTTGTAAGCCAATGAATCCTCAGGATACACAAACACAAACATCTACCCCCACAAGACGACCATAAGACTTGAAAATTTCAGTTTGGAACAAATCCAGATTACAAGAAAAAAAGACAGATGGGTGGGCGTTGGGGACTAAACCAGAGGCCAGAGAGGATGAATGGGGGCGGGATGAACTCACCGTCACCGGAGGATAGGAGAGGAGGAATCCGCCAGAGGACGCGCGCCGGAGTGCTGTAGGCGCCGGCGGGCAACGGAGGCGACGCCGCTACAGAAACCCTAGCCCTGGCCACGGGGAGGGGGGGGGGGGGGGGGGGGTTGCGGGTGGCCGTGAGCGGCGCATCTGGCCGGAGGGGGGACGCGGCGGAGCGAGGCAAGCTCGGGCGCGTGCTGCGCGGTGGCGGGAGTTGCCGGAATCGGCCGGCGTTGGGTGGCGGCGACGAGGAGGAGCCACGGGGGAGAGACAGAGAGGGCCTCGACTTGTCTCTGCCTGAGAGATCAACTTGATAGGCCGGTGGCGGCTGTCTCTGCCTTTGGCTTTGGGGATCGAGAGTGGAGTTGGGTGGTCGCTCATGGCTGTAGGAAGATGTGCCCGTCGGATCTGACTGGAAGAGACATAGGAGGCCGGTGGAGCGGCGGCGGCGCGCATTGAAGCACGCGCACACCGGCGAGCCATCCAGCCGTGGCTGCTAGGCGGCGGTGCATCTATCAACGGTGAGGTTGGGCGGCTCGCTTGATCTGCTGCAGGGGCGACTGCAGGTGGTGGAAGGGAGGGGCGAAGGAGGAGGAATCTGGATCGGGAAGAGGGAGGTGGCAGCGCCTGACCTAGGGTTTCTTGGGAGGAGGGTGTGCCGCGCGCGTGCGTTTAGCATAGGTTTGTAAGAGACGCTGGATTGGTAGGGGGTGGACGGCTCAGATCGACTAAAGTGGGGGTGATCCGTGGGCTGCGTCCTGATTGGTTAGAAATATGAGGTATTAAAAATTACTCTTTCTTAATGCTAAAAATTAGAGGTTTGTGAAACAGCTAGCAAAAATATTTTGCAAAATAGCATCACTAAAATATTCACTTAAGTTAGACCACATTTTATGGATGATCACCAATTTGATTGCATTTTTAATCTTTTCTAAGCTATGAATGGTCATTCCCACCGTTTTGACCGCATTTTGAAACGGGCATAAAATTTTTATAAAAATTCAAAAAATTGGAAAACCTTCGCATTGTTTCATCATATGTGGCCAAGTTACCAGCAAAAATTATAAACTTGCAATACGGTAATTATTTTTAAAAAGTGTTCTCAGAAATGAGCTATCATGCGTGAAGATTCATGGCTTTCAAGCCAAATGATCACTCTTATGGCCACATTCATGGAATAGTTTGTTTAAATGATCTCATATTGTGCACAAGGGTGCATCTTGGAATTCCAAACAATGTTGCCTAAGGGGGTTTTCATTTTCCTTGCACGGAAAATTCATTTTCTATTTTTCGAGTGCCCGAAATGAGATTTTTTTGTGAAGGACCTACCATAGATTTGTTGCAAAATTGTACCAAATCAATTTTCTAAAATACTAGTACACATTTAATGCACAATTGACCAAATGGTTGGGTGTAAAAAGTTTTTGATCCACCTCTCGTGAAAAAGACAAATTCCCGCCGATTCAGTTGGTAGCGTGTCAAATTTGAACTGCAGCAGCCTCATAGTTTGCTCATTAATTTTTCCAAAAATCATTTCTAGATATATAAGTATCTATTTAATCAGATAAACACCAAAAAAATCCAAGATTCAACCACTAGCTAGGAACGGTCAAGCCCGCCGTTTTGACCGCATTTTGAATCGGGCATAAAAAATTCAAAAAAATTAAAAAAATTGGAAAACCTCCGCATTGTGTCATCATATGTGGCCAAGTTACCAGCAAAAATTATAAACTTGTAATACGGTAATTATTTTAAAAAAGTGTTGTCAGAAATGAGCTATCATGCGTGAAGATTCATGGCTTTCAAGCCAAATGATCAATTTTATGGCCACATTCATGGTATAGTTTGTTCAAATGATCTCATATTGTGCACAACGGTGCATCTTGGAATTCCAAACAGTGTTGCCTAAGGGAGTTTTCATTTTCTTTGCACGGAAAATTCATTTTCTATTTTTCGAGTGCTCGAAATGAGATTTTTTTGTGAAGGACCTACCATAGATTTGTTGCAAAATTGTACCAAATCAATTTTCTAAAATACTAGAACATATTTAATGCACAATTGACCAAATGGTTGGTGTAAAAAATTTTGATCCACCTCTCGTGAAAAAGACAAATTCCCGCCGATTCAGGTGGAAGCGGGTCAAATTTGAACTGCAGCTGCCTCATAGTTTGCTCTTTAATTTTTCCAAAAATCATTTCTAGGTACATAAGTATCTATTTAATCAGAGAAACACCAAAAAAATTCCAAGATTCAACCACTAGCTAGGAACGGTCAAGCCCGCCGTTTTGACCGCATTTTGCAACGGGCATAAAAAATTCAAAAAAAATCAAAAATTTGTAAAACCTTCACATTGTGTCATTATATGTGACCATGTTTCCAGAAAAAGATAATAAACTTGTAATACGGCAATTATTTTAAAAAAATGTTCTCAGAAATGAGCTATCATGCGTGAAGATTCATGGCTTTCAAGCCAAATGATCAATCTTATGGCCACATTCTTAGCATAGTTTGTTCAAATGATCTCATATTGTGCACAAGGGTGCATCTTGGAATTCCAAACAATGTTGCCTAAGGGAGTTTTCATTTTCTTTGCACGGAAAATACATTTTCCATTATCCGAGTGCCCGAAATGAGTTTTTTTAAGGACCTACCATATCACTACGGGAAACAGCTAATTTGCCGTCAGTAGGCAGCTTTGACGTCAGCTTTTCGTCGGGTAAGACAACAAAGAAAGGGTTTGCCGTCATCAATAGACGGCAAAGAAAAACTAACGGTAAAATATACTTTGCCGTATGTGGAAAAAAACACAGACGGCGAAGAGCTCACTTTGCCGTCTGCAATAAAAAACATAGACAGCAAACATCTTTGCCGTCTACATTTTTTATTACAGACAGCAAAATATACACTTTGCCGTCTGTAATAAGAAATTACACACGGCAAAGATCTTTGCCGTATGTGTTTTTTATTGCAGACGGCAAAGTATGCTCTTTGCCGTGTGTAATAAAAATCATAGACGGCAAAGAAGAAGCACATCACGCGGATCGATCCCACGAATCAATGACGTGTCAGCCCATCCAAAACCCACCAGCCCCACCTACCCATCCTGACACATGCACTACCTAGCCAGGCCTACCCACCCACTAACCCACACCCCACCCCACCCACCCACGCACACTAAACACCACACACCCACTACACGTCCCACACCACCCACCCACGCACACTACACACCACACAACACATCTAGCACACATCCATGGCCAGCGCAGGCGAGCAGGGAGGCAGCGGCCCCGCCTCTACTCGCCACCGGCGTGGCCGGCTCCGCCTCCAGTCGCTTTCGGTCCAGCCGACCCCTCCATCGCCCGTCGGCTCCGCTGTGCCGGCCTGGTACCCGTCCAGCGCGGTCGACCCCGTCTCTAGTCGCCTCCGGCGCGCCGGCCTGTCGCCCATCGCCTCCACTGTGCCGGCCTGGTGCCCCGTCGCCCAGGCGCGGTCGGCCCGTCTCCCCTTGCCTCCGCCGCGCCGGCCTCCCGTCGCCACCTCCACCAGAAGCGTCCGTCCGCGTCCGCCGCCCGTCGACCACGGACTCCCACCGGCCGGCCACCATACACCGCGGCCCAAGCTCTTCTCCCTTTCCTCATTTATTTCCCTCTCACACGAAGTTCTCTCTTCCGCAGGAGCTGGCCATGGAGGTCCTTCACGCTGCCGCCGCCCGAGCTCCTAACGTCGCGCACGACCCTGCAGATCCGGTCGAGGTCGAGCAGCCATCGCCGGATCTGATGCCCATGACCCCGCCGGACCTCCCTGCCTCGCCATGTCAGCACTGCCGCACCCAGCCACACCGCCGGCCCTGCCTTGCCCAGGAGAAGACGAAGACTCGATTGCTTTTTTACAATTTTTTGTAAGGTTCTTCTTGCAAGAAAGAAGGACTCATTTATTGTTTTTCTATGTGGAGGTCCTTCATGTAAAGTGTAACCATCGCATATGTATAAGCACTTAAGCAGTTCCTTGTTCGTATGTTTCCTTCACCGCGTACGTTTCTACAGTCCACATGTGCATTGTGTATGGATATTGTTAACAGATTAGATATTTTTTTATTAAAAAAATCTTTGCTTTGCCGTCTGGGCATACAAGGAAGACAGCAAAGACATAGCGTAACTGACAGCAAAGTACTTGACGCCGTCCGTCAACGCGACCGCTCCGTCTGTTGGCATATTTTGCCGTCTAGCTAGTCTGCTGACGGCAAACCATATTGACAGACGGCAAACTCTTTGCCGTCATCCCGACAAACAGTAGACGGCAAAGTATTCTTTGCCGATTTATCTTTGCCGTCTGACTTTGCCGTCTCCTTCTTGACGGCAAAGTCTTTGCCGTCTGCTTCTTGACGGCAAAGTCTTTGCCGTCTAGAATTAGGTCTTTGCCGTCTGTGATCCACAGACGGCGAATTACCTGTTTCCTGTAGTGTATATTTGTTGCAAAATTGGACCAAATCAATTTTCTAAAATACTAGGCCATATTTAATGCACAATTGACAAAATGGTTGGGTGTCAAAAGTTTTGATCCATCTATGGTGAAAAAGACAAATTCCCGCCGATTCAGGGTCAAATTTGAACTGCAGCTGCCTCATAGTTTACTATTTTTTTTCAAAAATCATTTATAGTTACATAAGTACCTATTTAATCATAAATACATGGTTTGGTGGCGATACGTCGAGGTTTGGGCGGTGGCCGAGGCCCCCAACTCTAGAGCGCATAAACTCGCATGCCCGTCGCGTGGTCACCGCGTGACCGTGGCGTTGCCATGTGTTCTGGGCAGCCTAGGCATGTCTAGTGGGTTGGTCACTCCCCAGGTAGGTGCTAGGAAGAAAATTACAACATAAGATTGTCACGAGGAGACCGATCGATGCTCAAACATGAATTAGCAGCCAAGTGTTTGATTAGCGGTACGGGAAATGTACATGGCTAATGGGCGTGAGTTTTGGCTGAGGATGATCAGTTACTAAGAAGACCGTCTTCACAAATTTTCAGCTCAAAAGGAGGAGCCTAAGTGGTACTTGCTTTGCAAACTACCACACTGGACATAAATACGAATGTTGAAGCTCAGCTCAAAATAATGAATGGATTGAGCTAGCATTTGGTGGAGGATGGTTATTTGGGCATAGGAAAGCACTGTAGAAAATGGATACTATTTGGACATGCTAAAGTGGTACTTCCTTCACAAACTATTGTTCTCAATAGAATAGGAAAATTAATATTTTTGAATTATTTTTGAACTAGGCAAGGAAGGTTTTTACATATTTGACGAAGATATGACCCAAAGAATTTATGAGATATTTTTGGGAATTTTGGGAATGACAGAAATATAGGTTGCTTCACAACCTAGGGCAAAAACTGCCACATGGACATGACACATAGGCAAAACTGATGAGGTGGCGCCTAGTCATAGCAACCCACCACAATTTACAAGGCTATGACCATCTATATTGGTCGTTAACAACTAGAAATAAGGCAGCGGACTAGTGCCGTTTGCTTTATGACCATTTCATGTAAGGAAATTACGACCTTTCTGACCAAAATGGTCGCAATGGTTTAAGATTTGGAGCCCCCCGAACAGCTTTTGACCAATTGGTCTGAAATGGTCATAGATCTATGACCATTTCTTCCAGGGTCACTGACAAAAGGTCACTAGTTGACATATTTCTTGTAGTGGTTGACACGAGGGGGGCTGCTAGCTACTTCACACTTTGCTTGGTGAATCTCGGTTGGGGGGCATGTGCATTCATAGCTTAGCATTCCCTTCGTGCCGACACAAGGGAGGGATGGCTGCTAGCTACTTTGCACTTTGCTAGGGTGAACCTCGGTTGGGGGGGGGAGAGCATGCATTCATAGCTTAGGATTCCCTTCATGCCAACACGAGGGAGGGGGTCTGCTAGCTACTTCACACTTTGCTAGGTGAACCTCGGTTGGGGGGCATGTACATTCATAGCTTAGGATTCCATTCGTGCCGACACGAGGGAGGGGTGGCTGCTAGCTACTTCGCACTTTGCTAGGGTGAACCTCGGTTGGGGGGGGGAGGGCATGCATTCATAGCTTAGCTAGGATACCCTTCATGCTAACACGAGGGAGGGGGCTGCTAGCTACTTCGCACTTTGCTAGGTGAACCTCGGTTGGGGGGCATGCAATCATAGCTTAGGAATTCCTTCATGCCGACACGAGGGGGGCTGCTAGATCTAGTTCACACTTTGCTAGGTGAACCTCGGTTGGGGGCCATGCATTCATAGCTTAGGATTCCCTTCGTGCCGACACGAGGGAGGGGGCTGCTAGCTTCTTCACACTTTGCTACGATGAACCTCGGTTGGGGGGGCATGCATTCATAGCTTAGGATTCTGTTCGTGCCGACACGAGGGAGGAGGAGGGTTGCTAGCTACTTCGCACATTGATAGGTGAACCTCGGTTGAGGGGAAGGGGGCATGCATTCATATCTTAGGATTCCCTTCGTGCCAACACGAGGGGGGGTGGGGGAAAGCAATACCATGCGCTTTGCAAGAGAGGTGCCACATCGAAGTTGCATTTGGTATTTGAAAATCAAACCACCCTTTTGATCCATAAATTTGGTCCAGATGCAGGTGTGTTTGTGTTTTGACCCTCTCCCGCATCATTTTTCGGCAAATTTATGAACATTAGACAAGTCGGGTGACGCAACAGACACGGTTCACTCAAACTAACCGTGTGCCACCCGGTGCACCTGTACGCACACATCCGCACAGTACATTAGGCTACAAGAGGCTCCCCCTCTCAAAAATATCTGCCCGCCTTGAGGGTTTTTCTGTTTCATAACACATGGTTGTTATCTCTGGACCGTGTGCAATGTTTCTTGTTCCCAATCCCGCCCGCATCCCTAGAAAATATTTGCCCACCTCAAGGGTTTTTCTGTTTCATAACACACGGTTGTTATCTCCGGACCATGTGCGATGCACTATCATCAAAATTTTCAATAGCCCGGCATTTCACTCCCGCCTTTGACTCCCGTGTAGTAAAATTTTCAGTACCCGCGTCATTTCCTCAAACACCCCACGCCCCCTCCACACACACACACACACACACCAAAACCTCCTCGGGCGTGCGCGCGCGCACACACACACCCTCCCTCGCTCGAAACCCTAGGAAAGTCCCCGCCGCCGCTGCCGCAGCCACCGCAAGGCCTTCATTGTCAACATATGCCGGTTTGCCCGTGTAGCTTACCCACCGATCTCCATACCCAGGCCGCCCTGAGTTTCTTTGATGACGCATGCCAAACGCCCCCTTTCCCATAGATCCCATCCCCATCCCCCACTCCAGAGCGTCGCAGCCTAAGCCCGGCTACGCTTCCCGTGGAGCTCGAGGAGCGACTGGCCCAAAAGAGGTGTATAGCCGTCTCTTCGCCCGACGTCACCGAGGAAGCTGACGACCATTACTGGCGGTAGGCACTCAAGCAGCGAGCTAGAGTATGCGGGCATGTCTCGTCCGCCGGCTACGACATCGAGGTCACCGATAGCGACGCCCCAAGGCGGGCTGTGTCACATGATAAGTGGCCCACCCCCAACCCCTCGGGTTCAACTGCCGTTGATCTCATCCATGGCCCCGCCGCTGATCTCCTCTGGCTCGCTGTCAACAATTTGCCATTCTACATCGCCATCGAGCCCCTTTTGTCATTTCTGAAGGACATGTTCTGCAACGCTGGCTTGGGATCCACAGCTTCCAAGTTAGACCTCATTGACGGTGACCACGAGGAGGGCACCCTCTCTGGCTCTTCCAAGGGGAAAGAGCCCATCTGCTCTTCCAAGGGGAAAGCGCCCGTCTGCGACATCAGGGGGGGCACCCTACAGCCGTGCTCTTCCAAGGGCAAGGAGCCCAATTTCAGCACAACATGGAGCGCATCCACGGTCTGTGCTCTTCCCACAGGAACGAGCCCATCCGTGACCGGTGATGAAACCCATGATTTTTTGTGCCATGCCTCTTCACAGGGGGATACCCATGATTTGTTTTGTCGAGTCCCTTTTGCAGTGTAGTGAGAATATGTCCAGTTTTAATTTCTATATCTGGTTGTTTGCAGTATGCCTTGTTTATTTCAGTTGTTCACAATGTGATGCTCCATATGTGCAATTATTTACTATGTTCACTACTAGGAAAAACCTTATACACACAATCTTACCAGTAGTGTGTGTTAAAATGAGGCGCTACTGCTACTTAGCAGTAGCACGTGGTCAGAAAGGGCGCTACTGCTATCCACTTAGCAGTAGCGCGACAGGAATAAAACACGCTACTACTATAATTCTCACACCGTTGCCGACATGCTAGGTATAGTAGTAGTGCCCTTCGACAAACTGCGCTACTGCTATCAAATTAGTAGTAGTGCGCTTTTAGGGTAGGGCGCTACTGCTAAGTTTGAACTTGTCCACAGGACGGGCCCAGCTTAGCAGTAGCGAGTTTGTGAGGAGCGCGCTACTGCTCTGGATTTTAGCAGCAGCGCGTTTTCTTTTCCCACGCTACTGCTAAAGCTATTTTGACATAACCCCCACGCGGGCTTCCCTCCTCTGCTTTCTCCCCCAATTCCCCACTCTCTCTTCTCCCCTCGCCGCCTCCGCCGTAGCCCCTGCCCTCGCCCTCGCCGGAGCCCCTGCCCTCGCTCTTCGTCGGAGTCTGCCCTCGATGTCGATGTGCACCTGTGCTCGTCCCCCTCGACCTCGACCTTGCCGGAGCCCCTGTCCTCGCTCTCCTCCGCCGTCTCCCTCGACCCCGCCTTGCCGCCGTCTCCCTCGACCCTGCCTCGCCGCCGTCTTCCCCGACCCCGCCTCGTCGCCGTCTTCCCCGACTCCTCCTCGCCGTGCCTTGGTGCCGCCGTCTCCCCCGACCCCATCTCTCTCTCCGCCCTCTGTAAGCACTCTCCCCTCCCCTCTTCTCTGCTCTCTGCTCTGCTCTCTCTCTCTCTGTTAGTATGAACCCTAGCTATTTAGTGCTAGTTAGTATGAACCGTGGGCTATTTTTAGTGCTAGTTAGTTAATTACAATTAGTATGAACCCTAGTTAAAAAAACCTAGGATATATTATTCGCTATTTTTTAGTGGTACTTAGTATGAACCCTAGGTTTCAAACTATTGCTATTTTTTAATTAAAGAAATTGTTGCTATTTATTATTTTTTAGTTAAAGCAATTATTGCTATTTAAAAAAACTTCTTGCATTTTTCTTCAAGTTCTATATTTTTCTTCCTGCTATATGCAAATTTGAAGTGGACATGTGACATGTGGACATGTCACATTTGGAATTTGGACATGTCATATTTGTACATGTGATGTTTTGTACATGTTATATTCGGAAAATGATGATTATGTGCAGGGTAAATGATCCGAGCGGTTCTCGGGCACCAGCCATAAATGGTTCAAAAGCAGACATGAAGCAGAAGCTAGTTACTTGAGGTTCACGCTAACGTGAGAGAGGACTCATAACCGCCGCCTCATGTACTGCATAGTTCCGCTCTCACTCATAGTGATAGCTCTTCTTGTCTATATCATTGTTTAGATGGATGACGGTGTAGTTGCAAGTATTTGAGGCATCTCATAACTTGTATCGCTATTTCGAGAGAGACATCATTTTGTGTTGGATGATGATTATGGTGATGACATGATCGATTTGACGAGGCTATTTGTATGTGTATGATATGATCAGATTTGTATGTGTATGATATGCTAGAGACTATTGTATAAAACACTAAACAAAATTCAGCAGCACAAAATATGGAGCAGAAAAAATAATTCAGAAACTAATAACAGTAGCGTGGGGTATGGCTTTAGTAGCAGCGAGGTCTTAGCAGTAGCGCCTTTTATACTAGGGCGCTATAGATATTAGTAGCAGCGCATTTTTACGACGACCACTGCTGCTATCCCTAGATAGCAGTAGCGCAGGTCAGCATGCGCTACTGCTAAGCGTTAGCTGTAGCGCCGTATCAGTAGCGCAGCTGCCCGCGCTACTGATAAGCATTTTACCCGCGCTACTGCTAGGCTTTTCCCTAGTAGTGAGTACATTTCATCAATCCAGTTTTAAACATACCGATAGGAATGCATATATTTGCTTGATGTTAAGCCTGTTATAGCTAGCATATGCCTCTTTTAAAGTTTTTTGATTGTCCGGTTGTTTGTAGTTAGCATATGTTCAGTTTCAAATGCTATCTTTGGTTGTTGTAGTATGCCTTGTTTATTCTAGTTATTCACAACGTGATGTTCTATATGTGCAAGTATGAACTATGCAGTTCAATTTCATCAGTACCAGTTTCAACAATACCACTATGAATGACTACATTTGGTTGTTGCATCTTGTAGTTAACACACCTTTCCATTTTTATTTAACCATAACCAGTGTACTTAGACCGGCACAATACCAGTTTGAATGACCATGTTTGCTTGTTGTTAAATGTTTGGCCTATTGCAGTTAGCACACCTTTCCACTTGTTTTGCTTTACTAGCGTGCTTAAACCTGCCACTGAAGCTATCTTTTGGAGATTATTTTGTCTTCCATGTGTAATTTTTGTTGATGTTTAGCCTATTGTGCTTAACATGCTTCTTGATGTACCTACACATGACAATTTTGGGAATGACTGCTGTTTTCCATCGAGGTTAGTTTCATCCCTTGGCTTATATCTGCTCACTGTTCAGGATATCAGTAGCTGGTGCCATATAGGCCGGTGGCTGATAAGGGACTAATCGGTTAATTGGACTTTTAACTGAATATATCTGCAACCCATTTTTCCTTAGGTTAACTAGGGCCATATGTAATATATCTGAGGCTACATAGCAACATGCACTGTACTTAATGTCTAAATATGCAATCCTAGGCTACATAGCAACAAGGAAGAGTGTTACATTAATGTTCTAATGATGTCTAGATATACGTAGAAGAGCAACAACAGCAACAACACAACCCTGTTTGGACACTCAACTTAGCTAGAGGTTAGAGTTAGTTTCTAGCTCATTACTAACCCTGAACTAACTCCATCCAAAGAGCTGTTTGGATGGCAGGGTTAGATTGATAATAAATGCACTGGGAGAACTAGCTCCAATTAGCACCTCTTGGGTTGGATACTAGTTTTTTTGAGTGGGTTATAGATGCAACTAGCTCAAACTAGCCCTCTTGTTTAGAAATACTTTAGGGCTATTTGAGCCCGAACTAGCTCAAACTAACTGTAACCCGTGGATAAAGAAGAAGATAATTTGTAAGAATGAACTAAACTCCTTCCGGGCCATAATATAACATGTTAATTCATCTAATATGTGAGTATAGTGCATGTTATAAGATACTTCCTCTTTTCCTAAATATTTGTCTTTTTAGAGATTTCAAATGGACTACCACATACGGATGCATATAGACATATTATGAAAGAGTGTTGTACTACATCATTGTGCAATTGCTATTTAGCTTCTAATATTAACTTGGTGCTTTTAGGTACATATGTCATTGGTAAAAATCCGCGTTTTGACCCTTTCTGTGTATGGGGCAATCAGATATCGATGAACCAACATCAAGTGAGGAAGCTGATAAAGATTGTTTAGTAAAATGGGTCCAAAGATGGCAATTAAACTATTTGTTTACACTTTATCCAAGACAACAGCGAACTGCAGGATGGTAAGTAAGAACTCTGTAGCCTTCTTTTTACTGCCCATAATGAGTTGTGTTAGATGACAATGTCTGAATCTTTTTCCTTTGCAGTGGTTGCCAAAGCAGTTTACTCAAGATTACCTCTCAAACTACATGATTGGTGGGCATGCAAAGGTTGAAGTATTTCTACCAGAACACGATGATTATCTATATGTTTTCATGAAGACCGTGAAGGATGGGAGGTCGGCCATCACAAGGGGTTGGACTAGAGTCGTGTGTGCCTTCTGCATGGAGGAGGGCAGAATATGGGCATTCCGCTTCACCTTTTTCAGCAACCAGAATATATTTCGGCTCTTTATTTACCGTCTTTAATAGTACAAGTATACAACTGTGGTTCATCATTCTTTATTTGGTTCTTATGTAATTATTGAACATATGTACCTATGAATTGAATAATGCATTGGTTGTTTGAACCTGGTGGATATGAATAAAGCTCCAGCATACATTCAAATTCAAATCCAAATCCAAATCCGGTACAATTTGGAAAAGCAGCAATTAAATTACGGTGAAATTACGCTCTCCGGGTTGTTATGGCACACACGGTTGGTAAAACACAAACGTTTGCGATATGCACCATAATCGAAGACGGTTCACAGAGAGGAAACGTGTGCAAGCATGCACACAGTTGCCGTTTCCAAAGCGTGTGCGATGTTAGACAATATCACAAACGGTGCAGGCAAAATAAACATTTGTGTTAGTTGCCTTATCGTACACGATTCGCAACCATGAACTGTTTCTAATGAAGTATGCATCATAAACGTTTCACCACAGAATAGCGTGTGCGATAGTTGTCGTGTACGATGATGTTACGATGGTCCGACATTTCATAATCCTATCCGACACTCGTACGACGATTAGCTAATCTTCTTAACTGTGAACCGTTTGTGATGGGTCGCACATCATACACGTTCTATAATAGTGAACCATTTGTGATGGGCCGCGCATCATAAACGTAGCACCACAAAATACCGACTGCGATGGCAATGCGAGCAGAAATGAGTAGGAGTACTGTAGGGGCCCTATCCCCGACGGTTTCTTGGTCGTGTGGGAAGGGCCCCCTATCGCCCACACTCACTTGGCGACAGTTCCAAATGCCGTCGCGGAAAGGGGTGTTAAACCGTTTGTTTAGGACTGATGCGCACCAGTGTAGATATTCTCATAATTATGCGCTTTTCTATCAATTGCTCGGCAGTAATTTGTTCACCCACCATAATACATGCTATCTTGAAAGAAGCCACTAGTGAAACCTATGGCCCCCGGGTCTCTTTCTTATTATATTGCATCTCTTTTATTTACATCACATCTTGTTTACTATTTTGCAATCTTTACTTTCCAATCTATACAACAAAAATACCAAAAATATTTACTTTACTTTCTTTATCATATCTCACTTTTGCGAGTGACCGTGAAGGGATTTACAACACCTTTATCGCATTGGTTGCAAGGTTCTTGATTGTTTGTGCAGGTACTAGGTGACTTGTGCATTGTCTCCCACTGGATTGATACATTGGTTCTCAAAAACCGAGGGTAATACTTACGCTACTTTGTTGCATCACCCTTTCCTCTTCAAGGGAAAACCAACACATGCTCAAGAGATAGCACCCCCCGACTGCCTCTTTGCTCTATAAATACCCCAATATTCCAAAAACCCTAGGGGAGTCGACGAAAATCAATTCCAGCCGCCGCAAAGTCTAGAACCACCAGATCCAATCTAGACACCATCACGGATGGGGTTCACCACCTCCATTGGTGCCTCTCTGATGATGTGTGAGTACTTCTTTGTAGACCTTCGGGTCCGTAGTTAGTAGCTAGATGGCTTCCTCTCTCTCGCTGAATTCTCAATACAATGGTCTCTTGTTGATCCATATGATGTAACTCTTTTGGCGGGGTGTTTGTTGGGATCGGATGAACTTTGAGTTTATGATCAGATCTATCTTTTTATATCCATGAAAGTATTTGAGTTTATTTGATATCTTTTATGCATGATTACTTATAGCCTCATATTTCTTCTCCGATATTTGGGTTTTGTTTGGCCAACTTGATCTATTTATCTTGCAATGGGAAGAAGTGCTTTGTACTGGGTTCGATCTTACGGTGCTTGATCCTAGTGACAGAAGGGGAACCGACATGTATGTATCATTTCTACTAAGGATAAAACGATGGGGTCTATATCTACATAGATAGATATTGTCTACATCATGTCATCATTCTTATTGCATTACTCCATTTCTCCATGAAATTAATACACTAGATGCATGCTGGATAGCGGTCGATGTGTGGAGTAATAGTAGTAGATGCAGGCAGGAGTCAGTCTACTAATCTTGGACGTGATGCCTATATAATGATCATTGCCTAGATATCGGCATGATTATTTGAAGTTCTATCAATTGCCCATCAATATAGTAGATGCAGGAAGGAGTCGGTTTTTCTTGAGAGAAGCCACTAGTGAAACCTACGGCCCTCGGGTCTCTTTCTCATATTATTTTCCTTCGCGATCTATGTTTCCTTTGCTTTTATTTTCAGATCTATTAAACTAAAAATACAAAAATACCTTGTTGCGTTTTATTCTTATTTATTTTATTTAGCGTTCGATATATCAATCTACCACAATTTTATCTCATGTCCGTTTGCCTATCTTGAGGCGCCGCTACCCGAAAGGGATTGACAACCCCTTTAACACGTCGGGTTGCGAGGATTTGTTATCCATGAGTAGGGGCTGTTTACGTTGGGTTGCTTGGTTCTCCTACTGGTTCGATAACCTTGGTTTCATATCTGAGGGAAATACCTACCACTGTTGTGCTGCATCATCCCTTCCTCTTTGGGGAAATACTGACGTAGCTTCGAGCCGCATCAAAAGGAATTTATGGCACCATTGCCGGGGAGGATCTTCAACATATACCAGGTTCCTAACCAAAAATCTCATCTCCTCGCAATTTACATTATATGTCATTTGCATCTCATTTTTCCTCTCCCCCACTTCACAAAAGGTGTCGTTTTATTCGCCCCTCGTTTTCGTTCGCCGTTCTCTTGCTTTCTAGTCTTGATGGCTAGCGTTCCTACTCCTCCTTTGTCACCAGATTTTGAAGTTCTTTACTTCAAACAAAAACAAGGAGACAATTTGAAAGATGCTTGATGACCCACAAGTGTAGGGGATCTATCGTAGCCTTTTCGATAAGTAAGAGTGTCGAACCCAAGGAGGAGCAGAAGGAAATGATAAGCGGTTTTCAGCAAGATATTCTCTGCAAGCAGTGAAATTATCGGTAACAGATAGTTTTGTGATAAGATAAATTGTAATGAGCAACAAGTAATGAAAGTAAATAAGGTGCAGCAAGATGGCCCAAACCTTTTTCAAGCAAAGGACAAGCCTGGACAAACTCTTATATAAAGTAAAGCGCTCCCGAGGACACATGGGAATTATCGTCAAGCTAGTTTTCATCACATTCATATGATTCGCGTTCGGTACTTTGATAATTTGATATGTGGGTGGACTGTTGCTTGGGTACTGCCCTTACATGGACAAGCATCCCACTTATGATTAACCCCCATTGCAAGCATCCGCAACTACAACATAAGTATTAAGGTAAACCTCACCATAGCATGAAACATATGGATCCAAATCAGCCCCTTACAAAGCAACGCATAAACTAGGGTTTAAGCTTCTGTCACTCTAGCAACCCATCATCTACTTATTACTTCCCAATGCCTCCCTCTAGGCCCAGACAATGGTGAAGTGTCATGTAGTTGATGTTCACATGACACCATTGGAGGGATGACAACATACATCTCATCAAAATATTGAACGAATACCAAATTCACATGACTACTTATAGCAAGACTTCTCCCATGTCCTCAGGAAAAAACATAACTACTCACAAAGCATATTCATGTTCATAATCAGAGGGGTATTAATATGCATAATGGATGTGAACATATGATCTTCCACCAAGTAAACCAACTGGCATCAACTACAAGGAGTAATCAACCCTACTAGCAACCCACAGGTACCAATCTAAGGTTTGGATACAAAGATTGGATACAAGAGATGAACTAGGGTTTGAGATGGGATGGTGCTGGTGAAGATGTTGATGGAGATTGACCCCCTCCCGATGAGAGGATCGTTGGTGATGACGATGGTGATGATTTCCCCCCCGGAGGGAAGTTTGCCCGGCAGAACAGCTCCGCCGGAGCCCTAGATTGGTTCCGCCTCGTGGCGGCGGAGTTTTGTCCTGTGAGCTTGCTTATGAATTTTTCCTCGACGAAAGACTCCATATAGCCAAAGATGGGCATTAGAGGGCCACCAGGGGGCCCACGAGGCAGGGGGCGCTCCAAGGGGGTAGGGCGCGCCCCCACCCTCGTGGACGGTGGGTGGCCCCCCTGGTACTTCTTTCGCCCAATATTTTTTATATATTCTGAAACGTGCTCCCTTGAAGTTTCAGGACTTTTGGAGATGTGCAGAATAGGTCTCTAATATTTGCTCCTTTTCCAGCCCATAATTCCAGCTGCAGGCATTCCCCCTCTTCATGTAAACCTTGTAAAATAAGAGAGAATAGGCATAAGTATTGTGACATAATGTGTAATAACAGCTCATAATGCAATAAATATCGATATAAAAGCATGATGCAAAATGGATGTATCAACTCCCCCAAGCTTAGACCACGCTTGTCCTCAAGCGAAAGCCGAAATAGAAAAATATGTCCACATGTTTAGAGATAGAGTTGTCGATAAAATAAAATACGGACTTGAGGGCATCATGATCATTCTTAGAACAACAACATATATATATATATTGTCATATGATCTTTTATGCTAAAGTAACAATTCATTCACATACTTAAGTATGAATTGGAAACTTCATTGAAAACTAACAAACTATGATCTTAGTCATTGAAGCAATTGCAATTTATCATAACATAGGAAAGAGTCAATATAAGAGCTTCTCAGCAAGTCCACATACTCAACCATCATTTAGTCGTTCACAATTTCTAACACTCACGTGATATTTATGGTTATGAAGTTTTAATCGGACACAAAGAAAGATAGGGGCTTATAGTTTTGCCTCCCAACCTTTTACCTCAAGGGTAATGTCAACAATAATAGTTCATGAAAACCCACATCCAATTAGCCATATATATCAGGATCTTTCCAACACATTGTGATTGCCAAAGGATAAAATGTAAAAAGGAAAGGTGAAGATCACCATGACTCTTTGCATGAAGTATAAGACAAGAATAAAAGATAGGCCCTTCGCAGAGGGAAGTAGAGGTTGTCATGTGCTTTTATGGTTGGATGCACGAAATCTTAATGCAAAAGAACGCCACTTTATATTGCCACTTGTGATATGGACCTTTATTATGCAGTCCATCGCTTTTATTTCTTCCACATCACAAGATCATATAAAGCTTATTTTCTCCACACTAATTAGTCATACATATTGAGAGAGCAATTCTTATTGCTTGCAACGATGACAACTTACTTGAGGGATCTTACTCAACCCATAGGTAGATATGGTGGACTCTCATGGCAAAACTGGGTTTAGGGATATTTGGAAGCACAAGTAGTATCTCTACTTGGTGCAAAGAAATTGGCTAGCAAGAGAGGGAAAGGCAAGATCAACATGTTGGATGATCCATGACAATATAATTTATCTCAGATGTAAGAAAACATAACCCATTACATTGTCTTCCTTGTCCAACATCAACTCTTTAGCAAGTCATATTTTAATGAGTGCTCACAATCATAAAAGATGTCCAAGATAGTATATTTATGTGAAAACCTCTCTTTCTTTATTACTTCCTATTAATTGCAACGATGACCAAAACTATGTTTGTCAACTCTCAACAATTTTTATTCATCATACTCTTTATATGTGAGCTCATTACTCTCCATAAGATCCATATGATCTCTTTATTTCTTTTTATTTCTTCTCTTTTATTTAATTCCCTCAAGATCATAGCAAAATAATCAAGCCCTTGACTCAACACTAATCTTTATTATATATAGCTCATGGACTCGATTACATAGAAGGATCATAAAGCAAAACTAAAACTAGATCATACTAAAACTTTATTCTACTAGATCAAGATATTACCAAAAGGATCGAACTAGGAAAAATGGTAAAGATAAAAGTGATGGTGATATGATACCGGGGCACTCCCCCAAGCTTGGTAGTTTCCAAGGGGAGTGCCCATACCCATTTGTTTATGTTTCCTTCCTCGGAGGTGGTGATGATGGAGTTGTTGATGATGTAGGCTTCTTCCTTAATTTGCGCTTGAGGATAGAATTTTGCTCCCTTAGGTCCTCGATCTCCCGCTCAAGGCTTAATACCTTTTTGCATAGTTCTTGTTTGTTCTCCTGCAAAAGACGAAAAGGGATAAACTCGATCTTAGGTTTCTTTGCTCTATTGGGGAGGCTTGACTTTTTGAACTCCACATGCATGTCCCCAGGTTGAGGTAATGGGACTTCATCTTCATATGAGCTCGTCTCCTCCTTTCCCCTAGGCTCATAGTCTTCTTCTTCCTCCGTAGTCCAACCACAATGCTCCAAGTCCCAGTAGACCTTATGATCTGCAAGGTAATCAGCCACATAGCTTTCTCCCTCCGAATCTTGGGATGACATATTGCTCTAATCTGTAGCAGAAACAGGTCGAAACAAAGACAGAGGATATTTGCGTGATAAGGTGGTCAAAACCTTTGGGAGATTATATAGTGAATTTTTACCGACTAAAAGAAGTATCGTGCAAGAAAACGGAGTCCAGAGATCACACGAGGTGCCCACGAGGCAGGGGGGCGCACCCATGGGGGTAGGGCGCACCCTCCACCCTCCTGGAAGCCTCGTGTCCATTCCGGTCTGCTTCTTATTTTCCTATTTTCTTAAATATTCCAAAACGGAGAAAAATTGCCATTAGAACTGTTTTGGAGTCGGTTTACTTACCATACCACGTACCTATTCCTTTTCGGGGTCTGAAACATTCTGGAAAGTGTCCCTTATGTATTCCTCCGGGGTTACGGATTCGATAACATTAGTTTCAACACTTATAGGATTACCTGAGATATAATATTTTGATTCCTTGATCGTTTACCACCCTCGGATTTGTGCCTTCAAAGTTCTTGATTTTTATGGCACCGGAACGGTAGACCTCCTCGATGATGTAAGGACCTTCCCATTTAGAGGGATTTTGCCTGCAAAAAAATCTTAAATGAGAGTTGTATAACAATACATAATCACCTACATTCAACTCACATTTTTGTATCCTTTTGTCATGCCATCTTCTAAATTTTTCTTTAAACAATTTGGCATTCTCATAGGCATGGTTCTCCATTCATCAAGTGAGCTAATGTCAAAAGCCTCTTCTCACCGGCAAGTTTGAAGTCATAGTTGATCTCTTTAATAGCCCAATATGCCTTATGTTCTAATTCAAGAGATAAGTGACATGCTTTACCATAAACCATCTTATACGGAGACATACCCATATGATTTTTATATGCAGTTCTATAAGCCCATAATGCATCATCAAGTTTCTTGGACTAATTCTTTCTAGATCTATTAACAGTATTTTGCAAAATTAATTTAAGCTCTCTATTGCTAAGTTCTACTTGACCACTAGACTGTGGATGATATGGAGATGCAATTCTATGATTAACATCATACTTAGCAAGCATTTTACGGAAAGCACCATGAATAAAATGTGAACCACCATCAGTCATTAAGTATCTAGGGACTCCAAACCTCGGAAAAATAACTTCTTTAAGCATCCTAATAGAGGTGTTATGATCAGCACTACTAGTTGGAATAGCTTCTACCCACTTAGTAACGTAATCAACAGCAACTAAAATATGTGTATACCCATTAGAGGAAGGAAAAGGTCCCATATAATCAAAGCCCCAAACATCAAATGGTTCAATAACAAGTGAATAGTTCATAGGCATTTCTTGACGTCTACTAATATTACCAATTCTTTGACATTCATCACAAGACAGGACAAACTTACGGGCATCCTTGAAGAGAGTAGGCCAATAAAAACCGGATTACAATACCTTATGTGCAGTTCTGTCTCTAGCATGATGTCCTCCATAAGCCTCAGAGTGACACTTGCGTAGGATCTGTTCCTGTTCATGCTCAGGTACACAACGTCTAATAACATCATCTACTCACTACTAGGAAAAGGGCTATAGATGATATGGACATTAATGGCGCACCGTGTATGTGGTGCGCCACTGCTATATAGCAGTGGCGCACCAGATACAGGTGCGCCATTAGTAATATATTACTAATGGCGCACATGGTGTGTGGTGCGCCACTAGTAGTTTTGAAAAAAATGTTAGTAATAGCGCACCATGGGATAGTGCTCCATTACTAGTTGACATAGTAATGGCGCACCACACCCACCGTGCGCCATTAGTAGTTTTGAAAAAAAATTTGTTAGTAATGGCGCACCAATGGACAGTGCACCATTACTAGTTTTAACTAGTAATGGCGCACTATCCCGTGGTGCGCCATTACTAACAATTTTTTTTTCAAAACTACTAATGGTGCACCACACATCAGGTGCGCCATTAGTAACCCTGGTGCTAAATGCACCCCCCCTTGTGGACCGCCTTTTCAGTTTTTAAAAAAATAAAAGAAAATGATCGAAATGTCAAAAAAATAAAAGAAAATAAGTTTCCCATGTGATATGTGGTCTAGTTGTTGGGAAAATTTACAAATATGAATTTCTACTTTATTTGCAAAATCTCTCTGGAATTTAGTAAATGGGCATAACTTTTGCATACAAACTCGGATTAAAAAGTTTTTTATATGAAAAATCATCTACTCGAAAAGTTACATACGAATTGAACGGGAACCCCGTTCAACATCTTCAAAATCCCCAAAAACCTAACAGAAAGAAAGATACGGGGATTTTAAGATCTAGAGGGGGAAATGGAAAAAATTTCAAACTTAATAGTGGCGCACCATTTGCTAGGTGCGCCAGTAGTAATAGAAAAAAAATTGGTTTCAATTTTTTTGGATTTTATTTTCAAAATATGATACGTAATATGACCGAGAAGTTTCAAATATTTTTTTCAAAATTTCATCACACTCATGAACATGAACAAAGTCCTAGACATCAACAAGGTTTAATAGGATTGATATGATAGATATATATCAACAAGTGCCTGTGAAGTGAGCTGGTGCTGGGGTTTGATAGAACTGCGAAGTTAAGCGTGCTCGGGTTGGAGTAGTGTGAGGATGGGTGACCTTCCGGGAAGTTTGACCACAGAGTGCGATTTGACTTGAGATTAAGCATATTGACCCGAGATTAAGCCATAGTGACCCGAGATTAAGAAAAAAACGAAAAAAATTGTTAGTAATGGCACACTTCTATGTGGTGCGCCATTACTAAGCCAGATAGTAATAGCACACCAGATAGGCATAGTAAGGGCGCACTATAGGTGCGCCATTAGTAGCCAAAACAGGTGCGCCACTAGCAAGCCTTTTCCTAGTAGTGACTCCTTCTTTATAAAGATGTGGGTCATCCCAGAAGTAATGTCTTAAATCATCGAAGAACTTTTTATTTTGCTGGTATTTGAAACTAGGTGATGTAAATTTAGCAACAATATAATTATCATAATCAGCATACCATGGAGCAGTACGAGAAGCATTTATGACAGCTAGTTGTTCATTAGGAAAGCTATCATCAATAGGTAGTGGGTCATCAAGAACATTCTCTAACCTAGACAAGTTGTCTGCAACGGGGTTCTCAGCTCCCTCTCTATCAATAATATGCAAATCAAATTCTTGTAGCAAGTGAACCCATCTAATAAGTCTAGGTTTAGCATCTTTCTTTTCCATAAGATATTTAATAGCAGCATGATCAGTGTGAACAGTTACTTTAGAATCAACAATATAAGGTCTGAACTTATCACAAGCAAAAACAACTGCTAAAAATTCTTTTTCAGTTGTAGCATAATTTCTTTGGGCACTGTCTAGAGTTTTACTAGCATATTGAATAACATTTAATTTCTTATCAACTCTTTGTCCTAGAATAGCCCCTACAGCATAGTCACTAGCATCACACATAATTTCAAATGGTAAATTCCAATGAGGAGGTTGAATGATAAGTGCAGAAACAAAAGCTTTCTTAAGTATTTCAAATGCTTCTACACAATCATCATCAAAGACAAAAGGAACATCTTTTTGTAAGAGATTAGTCAGAGGCCGAGAAATTTTAGAAAAGTCCTTAATGAACCTCCTATAAAAACCGGCATGACCAAGGAAACTTCTTATACCTTTAATGTCCTTGGGACACAGCATCCTTTCAATAGCATCTACTTTAGCTTTATCAACTTCAATACCTCTTTCAGAAATTTTATGCCCCAAGACAATACCTTCATTAACCATAAAGTGGCACTTCTCCCAATTCAAGACAAGATTATTTTCTTCACATCTCTGCAAAACTCGATCAAGGTTGCTTAAGCAATCATCAAAACAACTTTCGTAAACGGAGAAATCATCCATGAAAACCTCAACAATCTTTTCACAAAAGTCAGAGAATATAGCAGTCATACATCTTTGAAAGGTAGCAGGTGCATTACATAAACCAAAAGGCATACATCTATAAGCAAAGGTACCGAAATGGCAATTAAAAGTTGTCTTTTCTTGATCCTCTTTTGACACATGTATTTGAGAGAAACCAGAATAACCATCTAGAAAGCAAAAATGTGTATGCTTGGATAATCTTTCTAGCATTTGATCAATAAAAGGTAAAGGGTAATGATCCTTTTTAGTAGCTTTATTTAATTTGCGGAAATCAATTACCATTCTATAACCTGTAACAATTCTTTGTGGGATCAATTCATCTTTATCATTAGGAACAACAGTAATACCTCCCTTCTTAGGGACATAATGGATAGGACTTACCACTGACTATCAACAACGGGATAAATTATATGTGCCTCCAGAAGCTTTAGTATTTCTTTTCTTACCACTTCTTTCATCTTAGGATTTAACGTCGTTGGTGAGCAACAACCGGTTTAGCATCCTTCTCCAATTTTATTTTGTGCTGGCATAAAGTGGGACTAATGCCCTTAAGATCATCAAGAGTATATCCAATAGCAACACGGTGCTTCTTCAGGGTTTTCAATAATTTCATTTCCTCATGCTCCGAAAGGTTAGCACTAATAATAACAGGATATATCTCTTTCTCATCAAGATAAGCATATTTAAGAGTACCAGGTAAAGGTTTAAGCTCAAACACAGGATCACCCTTAGGTGGAGGGGGATCCCCTAGGATTTCAACAGGCAAGTTGTGTTTCAAAATAGGTCCCTGTTTAAAGCATACTTCATCTATTTCCCTTCTTTCATTCATAAACATATCATTTTCATGGTCTAGCAAATATTGTTCTAAAGGATCAGTAGAAGGCACGATAATAGAAGCAAGACCAATAATTTCATCTTTACTAGGAAACTCTTTATCATGGGGTTGTGTACAAAATTTAGGAAAATTAAACTCATGAGACATATCCCCTAAACCAACAGAAACAATATCCTTATTGTAGTCTATCTTAGCATTAACAGTATTCAAGAAGGGTCTACCAAATATAATGGGACAAAAGTCATCTTGTGGGGAACCAAGAACAAGAAAATCAGCAGGATATTTTACTTTCCCACACAAGACTTCAACATCTCTAACAATCCCAACTGGTGAAATAGTATCTCTATTGGCAAGCTTAATTGTAACATCTATCTCTTCTATCTCAGCAGGTGCAATATCATGCATAATTTCTTTGTATAAGGAATGAGGTATTGCACTTGCACTAGCACCCATATCACATAAGCCAGGATAGCAATGATCTCCTATTTTAACAGAAATAACAGGCATGCCTAGAACATGTCTATGTTTATTTTTAGTATCAGGTCTACCAATTCTAGCAGATTCATTTTGCTCAGGGGGTTTAGGTGTCTTAATATTACTTTTGTTAACCACAATTGAAGCTTTAGCATGATCCTTTATTCTAACAGGGAAAGGTGGTTTCTCAATATAAGTAGTAGGAACAACAAGATCACTATAAGTGATAGTCTTTTCTTCAACTTTAATAGGTGAAACTACTTTTACTTCAATGGGAGGATTATATTTAAACCACTTCTCCTTAGGGAGATCAACATGAGTAGCAAATGATTCACAGAAAGAAGCTACTATCTCAGAGTCAAGTCCATATTTAGTGCTAAATTCATGGAAAGCATCAGTATCCATAAAAGATTTAACACAATCAAACTTAGGTGTTATACCTGACTCCTTACCTTCATCGAGGTCCCAATATTCAGAGTTGCGTCTAATTCTTTCCAATAAATCCCATTTGAATTCAATAGTCTTCATCATAAAAGATCCAGTACAAGAAGTATCAAGCATGGAGCCATTACTGAGAGAAAGCCGAGCATAAATTTTTTGAATAATCATTTCTTTTGAGAGCTCATGATTGGGGAATGAATATAACATTGACTTAAGCCTCCCCCAAGCTTGAGCGATGCTTTCTCCTTCGCGAGGCCAAAAATTATATATATAATTATGATCACAATGAACAAGATGCATAGGATAAAACTTCAGATGAAATTCCAATTTCAATCATTGGTAGTTCCATGATCCAATATCATCACATAGCCTCAACCATGTCAATGCATCTCCCTTCAAAGATAAAGGGAAGATCTTCTTCTTGATAACATCCTCGGGCATAACTGCAAGCTTAAATAATCCACTAACTTCATCCACATAGATTAGGTGCAAATCGGGATGTAATGTTCCATCACCTATGAAAGGATTAGCTAGCAGTTTCTCTATAATACCTGAAGGAATTTCAAAGTAAACATTTTCAGTAGGTTCAGTAGGTTGAGGAGCAACTCTTTGCTCTACTGGTCGGGGTGAAGATACCCCGAACAAGCCCCTCAAAGGATTATGTTCCATAGTAACAAGTGACAGTAAATTTCAGCACACTATATAAATTTTTCCTTACCAAATTCCACCTACCAAAGGCGCTTCAATCCCCGTCAATAGCGCCAGAAAAGAGTCTTGATGACCCACAAGTGTAGGGGATCTATCGTAGCCTTTTCTATAAGTAAGAGTGTCGAACCCAAGGAGGAGCAGAAGGAAATGATAAGCGGTTTTCAGCAAGATATTCTCTGCAAGCAGTGAAATTATCGGTAACAGATAGTTTTGTGATAAGATAAATTGTAACGAGCAACAAGTAATGAAAGTAAATAAGGTGCAGCAAGATGGCCCAAACCTTTTTCAAGCAAAGGACAAGCCTGGACAAACTCTTATATAAAGTAAAGCGCTCCCGAGGACATATGGGAATTATCGTCAAGCTAGTTTTCATCACATTCATATGATTCGCGTTCGGTACTTTGATAATTTGATATGTGGGTGGACTGTTGCTTGGGTACTGCCCTTACATGGACAAGCATCCCACTTATGATTAACCCCCATTGCAAGCATCCGCAACTACAACAGAAGTATTAAGGTAAACCTAACCATAGCATGAAACATATGGATCCAAATCAGCCCCTTACGAAGCAACACATAAACTAGGGTTTAAGCTTCTGTCACTCTAGCAACCCATCATCTACTTATTTACTTCCCAGTGCCTCCCTCTAGGCCCAAACAATGGCGAAGTGTCATGTAGTCGACGTTCACATGACACCACTAGAGGGATGACAACATACATCTCATCCAAATATCGAACGAATACCAAATTCACATGACTACTTATAGCAAGACTTCTCCCATGTCCTCAGGAACATACGTAACTACTCACAAAGCATATTCATGTTCATAATCAGAGGGGTATTAATATGCATAATGGATCTGAACATATGATCTTCCACCAAGTAAACCAACTAGCATCAAATACAAGGAGTAATCAACACTACTAGCAACCCACAGGTACCAATCTGAGGTTTGGATACAAAGATTGGATACAAGAGATGAACTAGGGTTTGAGATGGGATGGTGCTGGTGAAGATGTTGACGGAGATTGACCCCCTCCCGATGAGAGGATCATTGGTGATGACGATGGTGATGATTTCCCCCTCCCGGAGGGAAGTTTCCCCAGCAGAACAGCTCCGCCAGAGCCCTAGATTGGTTCCACCAAGGTTCCGCCTCGTGGTGGCGGAGTTTCGTCCCATGAGCTTGCTTATTATTTTTTCCTCGACGAAAGACTCCATATAGCCAAAGATGGGCATCAGAGGGCCACCAGGGGCCCACGAGGCAGGGGGCGCGCCCAGGGGGGTAGGGCACGCCCCCACCCTCATGGACGGTGGATGGCCCCCCTTTGGTACTTCTTTCGCCCAATATTTTTTATATATTCTGAAACGTGCTCCCTTGAAGTTTCAGGACTTTGGGATATGTGCAGAATAGGTCTCTAATATTTCCTCCGTTTCTAGCCAAGAATTCCAGCTGCCGGCATTCCCCCTCTTCGTGTAAACCTTGTAAAATAAGAGAGAATAGGCATAAGTATTGTGACATAACGTGTAATAACAGCCCATAATGCAATAAATATCGATATAAAAGCATGATGCAAAATGGACGTATCAATGATTGATATAGGCTTATGGAATGTCATCGTATTTGCAATTTAAAGGGGGGCGCTAAGAACTTGCTTCATAATTTTTACATAGGATTTGTTGTGCATCATAGACAACTTCTAGATTTTGCCGCTAAAGGGAATTTTATCGAGCTTGATGCAAATGTTGCCTATGAAATTTTAGAAGGAATTTTGGGGGTTCCACCTGAAAAGAAGGGGTTTTGTTTCACCCTGAGGGAGTTCAAATGTTGGAAAAACTTGGTGATTTGCATAAACATATGGTTGAAATAAAAATATATAATGAACCCCTCAAACATCTCAATGGTACTATTAATCACATGAATACCTTGATTACTCTTTGCAACAAGTGATTGGATATTTTGGATCTAAAGATGGTTTCTTTTCCGGAGAATTTAGGGAAGCATAAAGAGCCTCCCGGGTTTAATAAAACCCTCACAAAATTTGCCAAAACTTCGGATGACAAAACTTAGATCCCTGCCTTATGCGTAGCTAAGGGCGTAAAACTATAAAGCTTGTTGGGAGGCAACCCAATGAATAAAATTTATTTTCACCTTTTTCTTTATTTTCTTGAGTGTTTGCACAATTATGCTACTGTTATGATTGTGTTTTTTGTGTTTTAATTAGTGTTTGTGCCAAGTAAAGCCTTTAGGATCTTCTTGGGTGATAGTTGTTTGATCTTGCTGAAAAACATAAACTTTTACGCTGACAAAAACAATTGTTAAAAACCACCAGAGAGAGCTAAAATACCAATTCTTTTTGTAGAAGATTAATCTACAAATTTCTTAGGCTTTCCTAATTTTTCAGAATTTTTGGAGTTCCAGAAGTATTCGAAATAGTCAGATTGCTACAGACTGTTCTGTTTGACAGATTCTGTTTTCTTTGCGTTGTGTGCTTGTTTTGATGGCTCTATGGTTTTCTTTAATGAGTTTTTTCCATAGAAAAGTTGGGATATAGTAGATATAATGCAAAAAAAATATGAATTGGTTTGATACAGTACTGATAGTAGTGGTTTGCTTTCTTGCACTAACGGATCTCACGAAGGTTTTGTTGAGTTTTGTGTGATTGAAGTTTTCAAGTTTTGGGTTATCTTACGATGGATGAAGGAATAAGGAGTAAGAAGAGCCTAAGCTTGGGGATGCTCCGGCATCCCAAGATATTATCCAAAAGTGAGCAAGCAACTGATACGTCTCCAACGTATCTATAATTTCTGATTGCTCCATGCTATATTATCTACTATTTTGGACATTATTGGGCTTTATTATCCACTTTTATATTATTTTTGGGACTAACCTATTAACCGGAGGCCTAGCCAAGAATTGCTGTTTTTTGCCAATTTTAGGGTTTTGAAAAAAAGGAATATCAAATGGAGTCCAAACGGAATGAAACCTTCGGGAACGAGATTTTCTCAACGAACAAGACCCACGAGACTTGGACCCTATGTCAAGACACAAAAGAGGAGGCCATGAGGTAGGGGGCGCGCCTACCCCCCTCCCAGGCGCGCCCTCCACCCTCGTGGGCCCCCTGTTGCTCCACCGACGTACTCCTTCCTCCTATATATACCTATGTACCCCAAACGATCAGATACGGAGCCAAAACCCTAATTCCACCGCCGCAACTTTCTGTATACACGAGATCCCATCTTGGGGCCTGTTCTGGAGCTTCGCCGGAGGGGGCATCGATCACGGAGGGCTTCTACCTCAACACCATAGCCCCTCCGATGAAGTGTGAGTAGTTTACCTCAGACCTACGGGTCCATAGTTAGTAGGTAGATGGCTTCTTCTCTCTTTTTGGATCTCAATACAATGTTCTCCCCCTCTCTTGTGGAGATCTATTCGATGGAATCCTCTTTTTGCGGTGTGTTTGTTGAGACCGATGAATTGTGGGTTTATGATCAAGTCTATCTATGAACAATATTCGAATCTTATCTGAATTATTTTATGTATGATTGGTTATCTTTGCAAGTCTCTTCGAATTATCAGTTTGGTTTGGTCTACTAGATTGATCTTTCTTGCAATGGGAGAAGTGCTTAGCTTTGGGTTCAATCTTTCAGTGTCCTTTCCCAGTGACAGTAGGGGCAGCAAGGCACGTATTGTATTGTTGCCATCAAGGATAACAAGATGGGGTTTTCATCATATTGCATGAGTTTATCCCTCTACATCATGTCATCTTGCTTAAGGCGTTACTCTGTTTTCATTAACTTAATACTCTAGATGCATGCTGGATAGCGGTCGATTAGTGGAGTAATAGTATTAGATGCAGGCAGGAGTCGGTCTACTTGTCTTGGACGTGATGCCTATATACATGATCATACCTAGATATTCTCATAACTATGCTCAATTCTGTCAATTGCTCAACAGTAATCTGTTCACCCACCGTAGAATATTTATGCTCTCGAGAGAAGCCACTAGTGAAACCTATGGTCCCCGGGTCTATCTTCATCATATTAATCTACCAATACTTAGTTATTTCCTTTTGCTTTTACTTTGCTTTTATCTTACTTTGCATCTTTATCATAAATATACAAAAAATACTATCTTATCATATCTATCAGATCTCATTCTCATAAGTGGCCGTGTAGGGATTGACAACCCCTTACTGCGTTGGTTGCGAGGATTTATTTGTTTTGTGTAGGTACGAGGGACTCGCGCGTAGCCTCCTACTAGATTGATACATTGGTTTTCAAAAACTGAGGGTAATACTTACTCTACTTTGCTGCATCATCCCTTCCTCTTCGGGGAAAACCAACGCAGTGCTCAAGAGGTAGCAGCAACTACTCTTGGGGATGCCCCGAGTGGCATCCTCTCTTTCTTCTAACGACCATCGGTATTGATCGAGGGAGTCCTGGATTAGGGGGTCTCCGGACAGCCGGACTATATCCTTTGGCTGGACTGTTGGACTATGAAGATACAAGATTGAAGACTTCGTCTCGTGTCCGGATGGGACTCTACTTGGTGCGGAAGGCAAGCTAGGCAATATGGATATGTGTATCTCCTCCTTTGTAACCGACCTTGTGTAACCCTAACCCTCTCCGGTGTCTATATAAACCGGAGGGTTTTAGTCCGTAGGACAACATACAATCATACCATAGGCTAGCTTCTAGGGTTTAGCCTCTCTGATCTCATGGTACATCTACTCTTGTACTACCCATATCATCAATATTAATCAAGCAGGACGTAGGGTTTTACCTCCATCAAGAGGGCCCGAACCTGGGTTAAACATCGTGTCCCCTGCCTCCTGTTACCATCAGCCTTAGACGCACAGTTCAGGATCCCCTACCCGAGATCCGCCGGTTTTGACACCGACATTGGTGCTTTCATTGAGAGTTCCTCTGTGTCGTCGCCGTTAGGCTTGATGGCTCATTCTATCATCTATAGCGATGTAGTCCAGGGTGAGACTTTTCTCCCTGGACAGATCTTTGTGTTCGGCGGCTTCGCACTGCGAGCCAACTCGCTTGGCCATCTAGAGCAGATCAAAAGTTACGCCCCTGGCCGTCAGGTCAGGTTTGGAAGCTTAAATTACATGGCCGATATCCGCGGGGACTTGATCTTCGACGGATTCGAGCCCCTGCCTTGTGCGCCACACGGTCACGATGAGTACGATTTAGCTCTACCGTCGGACCGTATTCAGGAGATCGCACCGGCGGCCGCTTCGAGCCTCAATTCGGAGCCAGTTGCGCCATCCATGGACGGGTGGATAGACACCGTCACGAAGGCCGTATCCTCAGCGGCGATCGAGCTGAATATTGACCTTACCCTTCACAAGAGCCGTGTTGTTAAACTGCGGGATACTTCTCTGGCCACGGAATCCGAACCGCCTGCGCCCGTTCCTATCGAATCCGGTTGGGCGCCGATCATGGAGTTTACCTCCGTGGATATCTTTCAGCACTCGCCCTTCGGCGACATACTGAATTCATTAAAGTCTCTCTCCTTGTCAGAAGAGTCCTGGCCGAACTATGCCCGGCAGGATTGGGATGCGGATGACGAAGAAATTCGCCACCCACCCACCACCCACTTAGTAGCCACTGTCGATGACTTAACCAACATGCTCGACTCCGACTCCGAAGACATCAACGGTATGGACGACGATGCAGGAGACGAACAGGAACCACTGCCCACAGGGCACTGGACGCCCACTTCACCACATGACGTACACATGTGGACACACCAAAAGAAAACGACGACCAGGAACGGAAGGACGCAACGAAGGGTTGTCCCCTCGAGAAGCAGTCAAAGCGGCGGCGTAAGCACCGCCCCAAATCCCGCCTCGATAGAAACAACGATCATAAAGACCCAGCGTTAGAGCAGGGTGAACCATTGCCAGACCACGGCAACACGGAGAATCAAACCGAACAACCCGACTCTGTCAAAGATAATAGTCCAGACGACATCACACCGGACAGACACCCGGAGCAACAGAATGCCCATCAAAGGCTCGTTGCCACCGCGAGGAGTCTAAAAAAGTAGAAGCAAAGGCTCAAGGCTGCGCAAGACACACTCCAAATCAGATGGGGTAAAGTACTCAACACAACAGCAAAGTACGGCGGTAATCGCCCCACCAAGAGCTACCCGAAGCGGAAGTTGCTACCTGAATTCGATGAGGAGGCCTTAGATCCCCCAGAACCAAAAATTAAAACAGCCATCTGGCCGGATAGACGACCTCATGGCCAACATAGAGCGGCAAACAACGCCGCACATAAGCCAATACGCGATCCACGCGAGGGCTCACATCAAAAGGACGGCAAAGCCAGATCCATCTATGGACCACGCAAGCGTGCTCCAGCATACGATGCAACATAACAAACATCCGAACAACGCGGTACACCCAGATACAGGGGTGCCACAAAACCCCTATGTTTCACGGATGAGGTGCTGGACCATGAATTTCCAGAGGGATTCAAACCCGTAAACATAGAGGCATACTATATCCTCCATATCCATATGGCTCGAGGAGATGATCTCCACGCCATTAAGTATTTACCCCTCAAACTCAAAGGGCCAGCTCGGCACTGGCTTAAAAGCCTCCCCGAAAGCTCCATTGGAAGCTGGGAAGAGCTCGAAGATGCTTTTCGGGCAAATTTTCAAGGGACCTATGTCCGACCTCCGGACACGGACGATTTGAGTCATATAACTCAACAACCCGGAGAGTCAGCCTGAAAGCTTTGGAACAGGTTTCTTACTAAAAAGAACCAAATAGTCGACTGTCCGGACGCCGAAGCCTTGGCAGCTTTTAAGCATAGCGTCTGTGATGAATGGCTTGCCAGACACCTCGGCCAAGAAAAGCCGAGAACAATGGCAGCATTAACAAGCCTCATGACCTGCTTTTGCGCGGGTGAGGATAGCTGGCTAGCCAGATGCAGCACCAGCGACCCTAGTACATCCAAAGTTAGAGATGTAAACGAGAAATCATGGCGCAACAACAATAATAAATGCCAGAATAAAGAAGACAGCCCGAGGAGCACGGCAGTAAACGCCGGATTCATAAGCTCACGGCCAGGTCAGCAAAAGCCGCCCTCTAAAGGCGCCAGAGATGAACTGTCCAGCCTAAACAAAATTCTGGACCAAATATGTCAGATCCATAGCACCCCTGGTAAACCCGCTAATCATACCCACATAATGTTGGGTCTTCAAGCAGTCCGGCAAGCTCAACGCCGTACACAAGGGGGAGGATACACCAAGGGAGGACGAGGATGAGCCTCTCAAGCAAGACAATGGGGAACAAAAGAAATTTCCACCAGAGGTCAAAATAGTAAATGTGTTACACGTGATCAAGGGGAGAAACAAAGCGGCACTCCCAGAGAAATATGCCTAAGGGCCTATCACCGCGGAGTCCTGCCATTGGTCGTCTCAACTGATCACTTTTGACCATCGGGATTACTCAGTAAGTATCCGGCACGCATGATGGGCTGCCTTGGTATTAGACCCAATAATTGACGGATACCACTTCACACGAGTCCTGATGGACGGTGGCAGCAGTCTAAACCTGATATACCAGGACACAATCCGCAAAATGGGGATAGACCCAACAAAAATTTGCCACAGCAATACTACCTTTAAAGGAGGAACGTCAGGCCCAGGGGCTCATTGCACGGGCTCCCTGCTACTAGAGGTTATATTCGGCTTCCCCGATAACTTCCGTAGCGAACATTTAACCTTCCACATTGCTCCGTTCCAAAGTGGCTATCAAGCACTACTTGGATGCGAAGCTTTCGCTCGCTTTAATGCAATACCACATTACGCTTCCCTCACGCTCAAGATGCCCGGTCCACGTGGCATCATTACAGTGAATGGAAATATTGAGCGATCTTTGCGCGCCGAAGAGAGTGCGACTGCCTTGGCATCCGCACACTAAAAACCACCTCACCAACTAAAGCATTTGATAGGTCGTCAAGACCACGGACACGGTTAGACGAGTCCGGCGCAGCTATATGTAATTCATACAGGATTGATGGCCACACCCCTATTACAAATAGAAGGGGCTCAACGCGCGCAGACAAGTGGCAATTTTTACTCATCTTGAATTATACATGGTTTCTTTAAAACTACCTTTTTGCACGACAACTTTTCACCTAAGTTCCTCTCTTTTAGAAATGACCATCGTGCTACACCCGTCCAGGATACGGCACAACGGAGACACAGGCGCAGACGTGCAGCAGGGACCCGTTCCAAGGATTCTTTTTAGATTAAGACCCTGCGTAAACCTTTTTTACTGTCTCTTGTTGATACACATCCCTCGGATTCTCAGTACAATTGAGAAGGATGTTGACGTCTTGGCATGTGGCCATGTCAGAATAATGCACGTACCTGGACACAAGGGGCTTCTTACAAAGGGCACTATTTAGGCCCGGTTTATACCATAAAGACCGAATACCTTAGGGAGTGTTCGGCGTCGCGAGTTTGGCCTTATATGCATCAGCTCCGAATCATGTCTTTGGTCAAATGTTGGGTTTGCCCAGCTCCTGTGTTTTGGTGCCTTACGTTCCGCTCTATCGGCTAAGGCAGCACCAGGAGAACTACTGCGATTGTGCCCTGGTTCATCCGGACGAGCACCTCAGTGGAGAAAGCTGAAAACTGACTGTCATGATATAGCGCGAGACTGGTCAACCACTCGATGACCTATCAGAATGTTAGAATTCCTCTGCTTTAACAAAGGGCCGTTTCCTGGCCAGGCATATACGCACCCCGAGTTCGGGAGAGTGCGGAGCCACCAGGGGCTATATAGTAGCCCCACCATCAAACTCCTATGGCTAAGTGAAAGTGTTAAAGCATCATAGTCTGGTTGCCTCGTTCGCTGCGCTATCACCTCCTTAATAGGACCAAGACGTTGGGTTAAGTGTGAACACGCGTCTTCTGCGAGCACCTCTGCATTATATGCGTGGGGGTTGAAGCCGACGACTGCAATCTTTCAGGTTATATACATATATACATAAACGGCCACACAGGAGGCATCATATTACTTTCAGGCAAAAGTATAAATACAGCCTTAATACATTTCATAAAAACATTGTGTTTACAATGGGAATACATGTCACTCAAACATAATATTCTTCGAGCACTGGGCGTCTATCAAATGAGCACCCTCAAGAACTTCTTCAAAATAGTGCTCGGCAGCCACTCGACCTATGGCCAAACACTACGCCGCAACAGTGGTAGCATCCATCTCCGCCCAGTATGCTTTGACACGTGCAAAGGCCATCCGTGAACCTTCTATGCACGCCGACCTCTTCATCGCATTGATGCACGGCACCGCACCAAGGAACTGCTGCACTAAGCTGAAATAGCTGTTCAACTTTGGCTTCTCCGACCACAGATGATCTACGACGGACCTCATGGCAAGTCCGGACAATCTATTAAGTTCGGCCCATTCGGCTAGCTGATCAGTCAAGGGAAGCGGAGGCTCTGGAACGATAAATTGCGACCAGAACAGCTTGTCCACTTCACGATCTGTCTGATCTCGGAAGTATTCAACCGCATCGACAGCGCTCGCTGCCAAGTCCATATATGCGTCTGTCGAACTCCACAGTCGATCCGGAGGGGCATACCACGGATCTCCGAACTTCCTCTGTAGCTGAAAGGGGTTCCTAGCCGCAATATCCCCAGCTTCATGCAGCTCCTCCTTCTTCGCCCTCATAGCAGAGCGGGTGTCTTTGGTTGCCATCGTGGCCTTTTCAAGGTCCGCTGCCTTCACTCAGTTCTCTTCTTCAAGGAACTGGCAACGATCGGCAGTGTCTTTTAATTTTACGGCCATCTTGACCATCTTCTCTTTGCTTTCGCAATGCGCGGCCTTCTCGGCTCTTAACTCTTCGGCCGCCTTCAAAGCAGCCGCATTGCTAATTCTTGCTTGTTCCTTGGCTCGGGCAAGTTCCGCCCGAAGGGTCTCCATGGTGGCAGCTCCGTCTGCAGTCACAACATATTAAAGACACTAGCATCATGCTGCTCTTACTATGTGACATTCACCAGAAAACATTACTTACCCTGTGACTCGTCAAGCCTCTTGTTAACAAGCTCGATGTCGGCGTCTGCTGCATCTAGTTGCCGCTTTAGTTCAGCAAACTCATTAGTCCGGCTAGCCACCGGAGCTTCCACCACCCGCACATAAAGGCAGTCTGGTTATTACCTGGGACTATGATCCTTTGTTTGCCGCCGTTCTCGACGAAAACCAGAGTCTCAGGGGCTACTATCTACACAGGGCACACCTAAACATGTGCGGTACTATCAAAAAGTATATCATTTCACGTACCTCAAAGCCCGTCAGTAGACTAATAAAGGCTTCATGTAATCCGCTTCCGGCGAATGAAATTCTTTCCATCACAATACCCATCAATGTACGGTGTTCTTCTAAGATGGCCGCTCGCTCCAACAGCTCCCTCAGTACGTCCGACCGCATACCAGATGGTGCCGGACTCTTTTGTTTGCTCTCTTCAAGAGCCGGACGCTGGGGACTTTGGGTGACTATAGGATAATCTTCTGGCCTCATCGGATCCGGAGAGGTCCTCCGTGACGACACTTCAAGGTCGCTAGCTTCTTGAGCGGGGGAGTCCGGGGGAGGCGTTTCACTCTCCATCATCTCCGAAAGAAGATCCCTCGAAGACGAGCTCTTCTGAGAGGGGCTAAGGTACGGACTGCAAGAAAAGGCTTCGGTTATTTTCCTCAGAGGTAAGGTAGTATATCTTCACTATTAAAGTACTTTTTGATTACTTACAGCTCGTTGGAGGGCTGATCGCCGCACGGACATTGTACGGCAAGAGCACCCTCCAAGGCAGGACCCTCTGGCGGAGATTTCTTCTCCTGTTTGGAAATATTAGTTTCCGGATCTTTAGAGGCAGTCCTCTTCCTTCCCCAAAGCGAGAGAAGATCGAATTCTTCCCCTTGGTTATCCTCCTTCACGGAGGCGCTCATTCCCTCGATTGGAATTGGTAGCGATGGGGGCCCGCTCTCGCCCTCGTTATCCTCCCCTTTATCTTCCTTTGAGGGCTCCGGGCAAGGTGCTAGCTCGAGCATCTTTTCCAGCACCGGATTTTCTAAACCCTCGGGAAGGGGGGCCGAACACCGAATCATCTTCGCCTTTGTTAGCCAGTCCTGGTCAAAGAGCAATTTCTTAGAATGACGTCATGATAAATAAAAGACGACGTGTTTAGCTAGAGGATTACTTACCTGTTCGGCGGTGCGGTTGCTGCTCAAGCCCACGTCCTCGGTATTATCCAGACACTCTACTGTGGGTCCGAAGAATGATTTATACATCTCCTCATGCGTCAGGCCAAGGAAATTCTGAATAGAGTGCGGTCCTTCTAGGTTGAACTCCCACATACGGAGGGGTCGGCGTTTGCATGGTTGGATTCATCGAACCAGCATGACTTGCACCACCATAACCAGACTGAAATTTCCTTTGAAGAGATCTTGAATTCGGCATTGCAGCACATGCATGTCCTTGGCTGGACCCCAGCTCAGCCCTCTGCTAATCCATGACATCAGTTGTGGTGGAGGGCCCAAGCGGAAAGCAGGGGCAGCCGCCCACTTGGCACTTCTGGGAACCATGATGTAAAACCACTCCCGTTGCCATAATCCGGACACCTCTGGAAAGGAACCCTTTGGCAATGGAGCTCCAGCGATCTTGCTTATTAATGCGCCTCCGCATGCTACATGCTGCCCTTCGGCCGTCTTTGGCTTCACGTCAATGGTCTTGAGCCACAGGCCGAAGTGAGGGGTAATGCGGAGGAAGGCCTCACACACGACAATAAATGCCGAGATGTGGAGAAAGGAGTCCGGGGCTAGGTCATGGAAGTCTAGCCTGTAATAGAACATCAAACCCCTTATGAAGGGATCCAGAGCGAGGCCTAGACCTCAGAGGAAGTGGGAGATGAACATGACGTCTTTGTTGGGTTCAGGAGTAGGGACGACCTGCCCTCGGGCAGGCAGCCAATGCGAAACCTCGGCCGTCAGGTATCTGGCCTCCCTCAACTTCTTGATATCCTCTTCCGTAACGGAGGATGGCATCCATCGGCCTTGAAGGCTGGATCCGGACATGATTGAAGATCCGGAGCACCTGACCTGGGCTTTCGGTGTTAGAACTCAAGGCGGGGGAAGGATTCGACTGTGCACGGGAGGGAAAAAAGTAAAAGCCTTATCCCTTTATAAAGAGGGTGAATATCAAGCATCCTCTCCGTGGCCATTTGGGAATTGCCTACAATCTAGGAGTCCTAGACGCGGTTGGGTTACCCATGCCCGTATTGACGAGAATCCCGTGATAAGGGGACACGATCTCGGCTTTGACAAGACGTGTCTAAAGACTGCCTCGCGTTATGTGCGTTGCTAGTTAAAGGAAACGGTTCGAATAATCGCCGGGCCATGGCATAATGTCGTGTTGCCAAAACAAGTCAGCAAATTGGATTTGTGGAAATATTATTCTCTCTACGGCGGTATGTGGAACTTATTTTGCAGGGTCGGACACTATCCTTGTATTCAAATTCTTCCGTGGTGTATTCGGAGGAGGAACCCGCCTTGCAATGCCGAAGACAATACTGCGCGCCGGACTCATCGTCATTGAAAGCCTGGTTCAGGGGCTACTGAAGGAGTCCTAGATTAGGGGGTCTCCGGATAGCCGGACTATATCCTTTGGCTGGACTGTTGGACTATGAAGATACAAGATTGAAGACTTCGTCTCGTGTCCGGATGGAACTCTACTTGGCGTGGAAGGCAAGCTAGGCAATACGGATATGTGCATCTCCTCCTTTGTAACCGACCTTGTGTAACCCTAACCCTCTCCGGTGTCTATATAAACCGGAGGGTTTTAGTCCGTAGGACAACATACAATCATACCATAGGCTAGCTTCTAGGGTTTAGCCTCTCTGATTTCGTGGTAGATCTACTCTTGTACTACCCATATCATCAATATTAATCAAGCAGGACGTATGGTTTTACCTCCATCAAGAGGGCCCGAACCTGGGTAAAACATCGTGTCCCCTGCCTCCTGTTACCATCCGCCTTAGACGCACAGTTCGGGACCCCCTACACGAGATCCGCCGGTTTTGACACCGACAGGTATTTTACTCGAAGCTATATTTTTATTCGTCATATACTATGTGTTTTGCTTGGAGAGTCTTGTATGATATGAGTCTTTGCTTATTTTATTTTGTTTTTTAAGTCTTGATTCCTTGCTGGACATACTTATTTGAGAGAGCCAAAATTATGTCATGACTTGTTAGAATTGCTCTCTATGCTTCACTTAAATCTTTTATGAGCTATGGACTTGCTCTATGCTTCACTTATATCTTTTTTAGCACGGTGTGCTTTAGTAAAATTTTCAAGAAATTCTCTCTTGCTTCACTTAAACTATTTTGAGAGAAAGAAAAAAATTATTCTCATGATCTTAACTTATATTTGTTTGAGCTTATGAAAAGCAACATATGAAAAATAGTTCCAAAGTGATAGATATCCAAGAAGAATATAATAAAACTTTCATGAAGATCATTGGAAAAAATAAACTTGATTCTTAGTAATACTTTTGAGACATGATGATGTCATATGTGAGTTATGTTGATGAGTAATTATGCTTTAGTAAGAATATTGGTGTTAAGGTTTGTGATTCCCTATGCAAGCACGAAAGTCAATAATTATGCAATGAAATTATATCCTACTTGTGGTGCATTATTCGGTGTTAATTATGCTTAGTGCTCGCTTATGAGATTATTTGTTTCTTGGTTGGTCGCTTCTCAATCTTTTGCTAGCCTTCATTTTGCACTAAGTATGATCTCTACTTGTGCATACAAAAACCTTTAAACCAGTTTGCCACATAAGTCCACTATATCTACCTATATGCGGTATTATTTTGCCGTTCTAAGCAAATTTGTATGTGCCATCTATAATTTTCAAAATAAACTTGTCTTTTGTGTGTTCATTCCGCTCGCAGAGCGGTGATGGGTGGCTAATACTTTCCATGATAGATGTGTTATTCTCACAATGAGTGTTTATTCACATGCCATTGCATGAGAGTAAGGCAAAGGTATTAGGGATGCCCAGTCCCGAAATGAAAAATGAATTTACTTTATGTTGTCAAATAATAAATTCCCTGGAAAGTGTTGGTATGGAAGGTACCCGTGGATACGGCTAGCCATGGAAAGTTAAAGTATGGTTGAAAAAATGAATACACTTTATTTTCTATTTGGGAATCGCCTATGATATATCTAGCATGGTAAGTGTTGGGAACTCTAAGTCGTTTTCGTTGGTGGGAAGGATACACCTCCCAAAATGTTTTTATCTCTAAGTTTTTTGCTTTGAGCTCTGGCACCTCTACAAATCCCTACTTCCCTCTGCGAAAGGCCTTTCTTTTACTTTATGCAATTTTTATTTTGAATTTGATTCTCCATTTTTTCTTATAAAAGCACCAATTAGGAGGCAATATGATCGTACTTGAGTATTGGGTGTAGTTAATATGCGAGTGTGTTTCATGAATGGATCAATGGTTGAGCATGATGGGTTAGAGATAACTTATTTTAGCATTGATATTTTAAAAGACATGGTTGCTTGTTGATATGCTTGAGTATTTAAATTATCATGTCAAAACTAGACTATTGCTTTGAACAATATAAAAGTCCAAATGTCCATGTTATAAAGAAAAGAATATGATATGACATGTTAGGCAACATTCCACTTCAAAAATTCTGTTTTTACCACAAACCTACTCGAGGACGGGTAGGAGTTAAGCTTGGGGATGCAGAAATTCCTTTTGATGCAGCTCAAAGCTACGTCGGTATTTCCGCAAAGAGGAAGGGATGATTTAGCACAGTAGTGGTAGGTATTTCCCTCAGATATGAAACCAAGGTTATCGAACCAGTAGGAGTACCAAGCAACACAATGTAAACAGCCCCTACACATAGATAATAAATACTCCCAACCTGACGTGTTAAAGGGGTTGTCAATCCCTTTTGGGTAGCGGCGCCTCAAGATAGGCAAATGGACGTGAGATAACATTGTAGTAGATTGATAGATCAAATGCCAAATAAACTAAATAAGAATAAAACGCAGCAAGGTATTTTTGCATTTTTAGTTTAATATATCTGAAAAATAAAAGCAAATGAAAAGTAGATTGCGAAGGCAAATAAAATGAGAAAGAGATCCGGCGGCCGTAGGTTTCACTAGTGGCTTCTCTGGAGAAAATAGCAAACGGTGGGTGAACAAATTACTGTTGGGCAATTGATAGAACTTCAAATAATCATGATGATATCCAGGCAATGATCATTATATAAGCATCACGTCCAAGATTAGTAGACTGACTCCTGCATGCATCTACTACTATTACTCCACACATCAACCGCTATCCATCATGCATCTAGTGTATTAAGTTCATGGAGAAACAGAGTAATGCAATAAGAACAATGACATGATGTAGACAAGATCTATCCATGTAGAGATAAACCCCATCCTTTTATTCCTTAGTAGCAACGATACATACGTGTCGGTTCCCCTTCTATCACTGGGATCAAGCACCATAAGATTGAACCCACTACAAAGCACCTCTTTCCATTGCAAGATAAATAGCTCAAGTTGGCCAAACAAAACCGAAATATCGGAGAAGAAATACGAGGCTATAAGCAATCATGCATAAAAGAGATCAAATAAACTCAAATACTTTCATGGATATAAAAAGATAGATCTGATCATAAACTCAAAGTTCATCTGATCCCAACAAACACACCGTAAAAAGAGTTACATCATATGGATCTCCAAGAGACCATTGTATTGAGAATCCAGCGAGAGAGAGGAAGCCATCTATCTACTAACTACGGACCCGAAGGTCTACAAAGAAGTACTCACGCATCATCAGAGAGGCACCAATGGAGGTGGTGAACCCCATCCGTGATGGTGTCTAGATTGTATCTGGTGGTTCTGGACTTTGTAGCGGCTGGAATTGATTTTCATCGACTCCTCTACGGTTTCTGGAATATTGGGGTATTTATAGAGCAAAGAGGCGGTCCGGGGGCACCCGAGGTGGGCACAACCCACCAGGGCATGCCTGGGCCTCCTGGCACGCCCTAATGGGTGGTGCTCTCCTCGGAGCACCCCTAGGTGCAGCCTTGGCCCATTAGGTAACTTTTGGTCCATAAAAATTCTCCGTAAAGTTTCGTTGCATTTGCACTCTATTTGGGATTGATTTCCTGCGATGTAAAAAACATGCAGAAAACAACAACTGGCACTTGGCACTATGTCAATAGGTAAGTACCAAAAAATGATATAACATGACTATAAAATGATTATATAACATCCAAGATTGATAATATAACAGCATGGAACAATAGAAAATTATAGATACGTTGCAGACGTATCACTATGCCAATGCGTTGGTTTGCTGAGCAGGAAGTGCTGACACATTGGTTTGCTGATCACGCGACTGCAGACTGATGGATTGATGAGCAGTCGGTTCTGAAGGAAATATGCCCTAGAGGCAATAATAAAGTTATTATTTATTTCCTTATATCATGATAAATGTTTATTATTCATGCTAGAATTGTATTAACCGGAAACATAATACATGTGTGAATACATAGACAAACAGAGTGTCACTAGTATGCCTCTACTTGACTAGCTCATTAATCAAAGATGGTTATGTTTCCTAACCATAGACAAAATAGTTGTTATTTGATTAATGGGATCACATCATTAGTTGAATGATTTGATTGACATGACCCATTCCATTAGCTTAGCACCCGATCGTTTAGTATGTTGCTATTGCTTTCTTCATGACTTATACATGTTCCTATGACTATGAGATTATGCAACTCCCGTTTACCGGAGGAACACTTTGGGTGCTACCAAACGTCACAACGTAACTGGGTGATTATAAAGGAGTACTACAGGTGTCTCCAAAGGTAGATGTTGGGTTGGCGTATTTCGAGATTAGGATTTGTCACTCCGATTGTCGGAGAGGTATCTCCGGCCCCTCTCGGTAATGCACATCACTTAAGCCTTGCAAGCATTGCAACTAATGAGTTAGTTGCGAGATGATGTATTACGGAACGAGTAAAGATACTTGCCGATAACGAGATTGAACTAGGTATTGGATACCGACGATCGAATCCCGGGCAAGTAACATACCGATGACAAAGGGAACAACGTATGTTGTTATGCGGTCTGACCGATAAAGATCTTCGTAGAATATGTAGGAGCCAATATGGGCATCCAGGTCCCGCTATTGGTTATTGACCGGAGACGTGTCTCGGTCATGTCTACATTGTTCTCGAACCGTAGGGTCCGCACGCTTAAGGTTTCGATGACAGTTATATTATGAGTTTATGAGTTTTGATGTACCGAAGGAGTTCGGAGTCCCGGATGAGATCGGGGACATGACGAGGAGTCTCGAAATGGTCGAGACGTAAAGATTGATATATTGGAAGACTATATTCAGACATCGGAAAGGTTCCGAGTGATTCGGGTATTTTTCGGAGTACCGGGTAGTTACGGGAGAAGCAATGGGCCTTGATGGGCTTTAGTGGGAAGAGGAGAAAGGGCCAAGGGGCTACTGCGCCCCCCCTCCCCTCTGGTCCGAATTGGACTAGGGAAAAGGGGGCCGGCCACCTCTCCTTCTCCTCCACTTCCTTCTCCCTTCCTCCCCTCTTGGTGGACTCCTACTAGGACTTGGAGTCCTAGTAGGACTCCACATCCTGGCCGCACCTATTGCCTTGGCCGGCCTCCTCCTCCTCCATCCTTTATATACTGAGGCAAGGGGCACCCCATGAACACAAGTTGATCCACGTGATCTTTTCCTTAGCCGTGTGCGGCGCCCCCAGCCACCATAGTCCTCGATAATATTGTAGCGGAGTTTAGGCGAAGCCCTGCTGCTGTAGTACATCAAGATCGTCACCACGCCGTCGTGCTGACGGAACTCTTCCCCGACACTTTGCTGGATCAGAGTCCGGGGATCGTCATCGAGCTGAACGTGTGCTAGAACTCGGAGGTGCCGTAGTTTCGGTGCTTGATCGGTCGGATCGTGAAGACGTACGACTACATCAACCAAATGCTTCCGTTGTCGATCTACTAGGTATGTAGATCACACTCCCCCCTCTCATTGCTATGCATCACCATGATCTTGCGTGTGCATAGGAATTTTTTTGAAATTACTACGTTCCCCAACAGTGGCATCCGAGCCTAGGTTTTATGTGTTGATGTTATATGCACGAGTAGAACACAAGTGAGTTGTGGGCGATATAAGTCATACTGCTTACCAGCATGTCATACTTTGGTTCGGCGGTATTGTTGGATGAAGCGGCCCGGACCGACATTACGCGTACGCTTACGCGAGACCGGTTCTCCCGACGTGCTTTGCACAAAGGTGGCTAGCGGGTGAAAGTTTCTCCAACTTTAGTTGAACCGAGTGTGGCTACGCCCGGTCCTTGCGAAGGTTAAAACAGCACCACTTTGACAAACTATCGTTGTGGTTTTTTGATGCGTAGGTAAGAACGGTTCTTGCTCAGCCCGTAGCAGCCACGTAAAACTTGCAACAACAAAGTAGAGGATGTCTAACTTGTTTTTGCAGGGCATGTTGTGATGTGATATGGTCAAGACATGATGAGATATAAGTTGTTGTATAAGATGATCATGTTTTGTTGAAATTATCGGCAACTGGCAGAAGCCTTATGGTTGTCTCTTTATTGCATAAGATGCAAGCGCCAAATAATTGCTTTACTTTATTGCTATGCGATAGCAATAGTTGCAAGAGCAGTAGTTGGCGAGACGACCATGTGACGACACATTGATATAGATCAAGATGATGGAGATCATGGTGTCATGCCAGTGACGATGGAAATCATGACGATACTTTGGAGTTAGAGATCAAAGGCACAAGATGATGATGGCCATATCATGTCACATATTTTGATTGCATGTGATGTTTATCTTTTATGCATCTTATCTTGCTTTGATTGACGGTAGCATTTTAAGATGATCTCTCGCTAATTATCAAGAAGTGTTCTTCCTGAGTATGCACCGTTGCGAAAGTTCTTCGTGCTGAGACACCACGTGATGATCGGGTGTGATAGGCTCTACATTCAGATACAACGGGTGCAAAACAGTTGCACACGCGGAATACTCAGGTTATACTTGACGAGCCAAGCATATACAGATATGGCCTCGGAACACGGAGACCGAAAGGTCGAGCGTGAAACATATAGTAGATATGATCAACATAGTGATGTTCACCAATGAAACTACTCCATCTCACGTGATGATCAGACATGGTTTAGTTGATTTGGATCACGTAATCACTTAGAGGATTAGAGGGATGTCTATCTAAGTGGGAGTTCTTAAGTAATATGATTAATTGAACTTAAATTTATCATGAACTTAGTCCTGGTAGTATTTTGCAAATTATGTTGTAGATCAATAGCTCGCGTTGTTGTTTCCCTGTGTTTATTTTGATATGTTCCTAGAGAAAATTGTGTTGAAAGATGTTAGTAGCAATAATGCGGATTGGATCCGTGATCTGAGGTTTATCCTCATTGCTGCACAGAAGAATTATGTCCTTGATGCACCGCTAGGTGACAGACCTATTGCAGGAGCAGATACAGACGTTATGAACGTTTGGCTAGCTCAATATGATGACTACTTGATGGTTTAGTGCACCATGCTTAATGGCTTAGAATCGGGACTTCAAAGACGTTTTGAACGTCATGGAGCATATGAGATGTTCCAGGAGTTGAAGTTAATATTTCAAGCAAATACCCGAGTTGGGAGATATGAAGTCTCCAACAAGTTCTATAGCTAAAAGATGGAGGAGAATCGCTCAACTAGTGAGCATATGCTCAGATTGTCTGAGTACTACAATCGCTTGAATCAAGTGGGAGTTAATCTTCCAGATAAGATAGTGATTGACAGAATTCTCTAGTCACCATCACCAAGTTAGTAGAACTTCGTGATGAACTATGATATGCAAGGGAGAACGGAAACGATTCCCAAGCTCTTCGTAATGCGGAAATTGACGAAGGTAGAAATCGAGAAAAACATCAAGTGTTGATGGTAGACAAGACCACTAGTTTCAAGAAAAGGGCAGAGGGAAGAAGGGGAACTTCAAGAAGAACAGCAAGCAAGTTGCTGCTCAAGTGAAGAAGCCCAAGTCTGGTCCTAAGCCTGAGACTAAGTGTTTCTACTGCAAAGGGACTGGTCACTGGAAGCGGAACTACCCCAAGTGATTGGCAGATAAGAAGGATGGCAAAGTGAACATAAGTATATTTGATATACATGTTATTGATGTGTACTTTACTAGTGTTTATAGCAACCCCTCAGTATTTGATACTAGTTCAGTTGCTAAGATTAGTAACTCGAAACGGGAGTTGCAGAATGAAAAGAGACTAGTTAAGGGTGAAGTGACGATGTGTGTTGGAAGTGGTTCCAAGATTGATATGATCATCATCGCACACTCCCTATACTTTCGGAATTATTGTTGAACCTGAATAAGTGTTATTTGGTGTTTGCGTTAAGCATGAATATGATTTGATCATGTTTATTGTAATACGGTTATTCATTTAAGTAAGAGAATAAATTGTTGTTCTGTTTACATGAATAAAACCTTATATGGTTACACACCCAATGAAAATAGTTCGTTGGATCTCGATCGTAGCAATACACATAATCATAATATTGAAACCAAAAGATGCAAAGTTAATAATGATAGTGCAACTTATTTGTGGCACTACCGTTTAGGTCATATTGGTGTAAAGCGCATGAAGAAACTCCATGCTGATGGGCTTTTGGAATCACTTGATTATGAATCAGTTGATGCTTGCGAACCATGCCTCATGGGCAAGATGACTAAGACTCTGTTCTTCGAAACAATGGAGCGAGCAACAGATTTGTTGGAAATCATACATACTGATGTATGTGGTCCGATGAATATTGAGGCTCGCGACAAGTATCATTATTTTCTGATCTTCATAGATGATTTGAGCAGATATGAGTATATCTACTTGATGAAACATAAGTCTGAAACATTTGAAAAGTTCAAAGAATTTCAGAGAGAAGTGAAAAATCATCGTAACAAGAAAATAAAGTTTCTACGATCTGATCATAGAGAAGAGTATTTGAGTTACGAGTTTGGCCTTCAGTTAAAAACAATGTAAAATAGTTTCACTACTCACGCCACCTGGAACACCACAATGTAATGGTGTGTCCGAACGTCATAACCGTACTTTATTAGATATGGTGCGATCTATGATGTCTCTTACCGATCTACCACTATCATTTTGGGGTTATGCATTAGAGACAGCTGCATTCACGTTAAAAGAGCACCATCTAAATCTGTTGAGACGACACCGTATGAACTATGGTTTGGCAAGAAACCAAAGTTGTCGTTTCTTAAAGTTTGGGGTTGCGATGCTTATATGAAAAAGTTTCATCCTAATAAGCTCAAACTCAAATCGGAGAAGTGTGTCTTCATAGGATACCCAAAAGAAAATGTTGGGTACACCTTCTATCGTAGATCCGAAGGCAAGATATTCGTTGCTTAGAATGGATCCTTTCTAGAGAAGGAGTTTCTCTCGAAAGAAGTGAGTGGGAGGAAAGTAAAACTTGATAAGGTAATTGTACCTTCTCCCTTATTGGAAAGTAGTTCATCACAGAAATCTGTTCCTGTGGCTACTACACCAATTAGTGAGGAAGCTAATGATGATGATCATGTAACTTCAGATCAAGTTACTACCGAATCTCGTAGGTAAACCAGAGTGAGATCCGCACCAGAGTGGTACGGTAATCCTGTTCTGGAGGTCACGCTACTTGACCATGACGAACCTACGAACTATGAAGAAGCGATGGTGAGCCCAGATTCCGCAAAATGGCTTGAGGCCATGAAATCTGAGATGGGATCCATGTATGAGAACAAAGTATGGACTTTGCTTGACTTGCCCGATGATCGGCAAGCAATTGAGAATAAATGGATCTTCAAGAGGAAGACGGACACTGATAGTAGTGTTACTATCTACAAAGCTAGAATTGTCGCAAAAGGTTTTCGACAAGTTCAAGGTGTTGACTACGATGAGAGTTTCTCACTCGTATCTATGCTTAAGTCTGTCCGAATCATGTTAGCAATTGCCGCATTTTATGAAATCTGGCAAATGGATAAACCAAACTGCATTCCTTAATGGATTTCTTAAAGAAGAGTTGTATATGATGCAACCAGAAGGTTTTGTCAATCCTAAAGGTGTTAACAAAACATGCAAGCTCCAACGATCCATCTATGGACTGGTGCAAGCATCTCGGAGTTGGAATATACGCTTTGATGAGTTGATCATATAGTTTTATACAGACTTGCGGTGAAGCCTGTATTTGCAATAAAGTGAGTGGGAGCACTACGGCATTTCTGATAAGTATATGTGAATGACATATTGTTGATCGAAAATAATGTAGAATTATTCTGTAAAGCATAAAGGAGTGTTTGAAAGGAGTTTTTCAAAGAAAGACTTCGGTGAAGCTGCTTACATATTGAGCTTCAAGATCTATAGAGATAGATCAAGACGCTTGATAAGTTTTTCCAATGAGTACATACCTTGACAAGATTTTGAAGTAATTCAAAATGGAGCAGTCAAAGAAAGAGTTCTTGCCTGTATTACAAGGTGTGAAGTTGAGTAAGACTCAAAGCCCGACCACGGCAGAAGATAGAAAGAGAATGAAAGTCATTCCCTATGCCTTGGCCATAGGTTCTATAAAGTATGTCATGTTGTGTACCAGATCTATTGTATACCCTGCACTGATTTGGCAAGGGAGTACAATAGTGATCTAGGAGTAGATCACTGGACAGCGGTCAGAATTATCCTTAGTGAAATAAGGATATGTTTCTCGATTATGGACGTGACAAAAAGGGTTCGTCGTAAAGGGTTACGTCGATGCAAGTTTTTGACACTGATCTAGAAGACTCTAAGTCTCGGTCTAGATACATATTGAAAGTGGGAGCAATTAGCTAGAGTAGCTCCAAGCAGAGCATTTTTGACATAGAAATTTGCAAAATACATGCGGATCTGAATGTGGCAGACCCGTTGACTAAGATTCTCTCACAAGCAAAACATGATCACACCTTAGTACTCTTTGGGTGTTAATCACATAGCAATGTGAACTAGATTACTGAATCTAGTAAACCCTTTGGGTATTGGTCACATGGCGATGTGAACTATGGGTTTTAATCACATGATGATGTGAACTATCGAAGTTAATCACATGGTGATGAAATCTAGATTATTGACTCTAGTGCAAGTGGGAGACTGAAGGAAATATGCCCTAGAGGCAATAATAAAGTTATTATTTATTTCCTTATATCATGATAAATGTTTATTATTCATGCTAGAATTGTATTAACCGGAAACATAATACATGTGTGAATACATAGACAAACAGAGTGTCACTAGTATGCCTCTACTTGACTAGCTCATTAATCAAAGATGGTTATGTTTCCTAACCATAGACAAAATAGTTGTTATTTGATTAATGGGATCACATCATTAGTTGAATGATCTGATTGACATGACCCATTCCATTAGCTTAGCACCCGATCGTTTAGTATGTTGCTATTGCTTTCTTCATGACTTATACATGTTCCTATGACTATGAGATTATGCAACTCCCGTTTACCGGAGGAACACTTTGGGTGCTACCAAACGTCACAACGTAACTGGGTGATTATAAAGGAGTACTACAGGTGTCTCCAAAGGTAGATGTTGGGTTGGCGTATTTCAAGATTAGGATTTGTCACTCTGATTGTCGGAGAGGTATCTCTGGGCCCTCTCGGTAATGCACATCACTTAAGCCTTGCAATCATTGCAACTAATGAGTTAGTTGCGAGATGATATATTACGGAACGAGTAAAGAGACTTTCCGGTAACGAGATTGAACTAGGTATTGGATACCGACGATCGAATCCCGGGCAAGTAACATACCGATGACAAAGGGAACAACGTATGTTGTTATGCGGTCTGACCGATAAAGATCTTCGTAGAATATGTAGGAGCCAATATGGGCATCCAGGTCCCGCTATTGGTTATTGACCGGAGACGTGTCTCGGTCATGTCTACATTGTTCTCGAACCGTAGGGTCCGCACGCTTAAGGTTTCGATGACAGTTATATTATGAGTTTATGAGTTTTGATGTACCGAAGGAGTTCGGAGTCCCGGATGAGATCGGGTACATGACGAGGAGTCTCGAAATGGTCGAGACGTAAATATTGATATATTGGACGACTATATTCGGACATCGGAAAGGTTCCGAGTGATTCGGGTATTTTTCGGAGTACCGGGTAGTTACGGGAGAAGCAATGGGCCTTGATGGGCTTTAGTGGGAAGAGGAGAAAGGGCCAAGGGGCTGCTGCGCCCCCCCTCCCCTCTGGTCCGAATTGGACTAGGGAAAAGGGGGCCGGTCACCTCTCCTTCTCCTCCACTTCCTTCTCCCTTCCTCCCCTCTTGGTGGACTCCTACTAGGACTTGGAGTCCTAGTAGGACTCCACATCCTGGCCGCACCTATTGCCTTGGCCGGCCTCCTCCTCCTCCATCCTTTATATACTGAGGCAAGGGGCACCCCATGAACACAAGTTGATCCACGTGATCTTTTCCTTAGCCGTGTGCGGCGCCCCCAGCCACCATAGTCCTTGATAATATTGTAGCGGAGTTTAGGCGAAGCCCTGCTGCTGTAGTACATCAAGATCGTCACCACGCCGTCGTGCTGACGGAACTCTTCCCTGACACTTTGCTGGATCGGAGTCCGGGGATCGTCATCGAGCTGAACGTGTGCTAGAACTCGGAGGTGCCGTAGTTTCGGTGCTTGATCGGTCGGATCGTGAAGACGTATGACTACATCAACCAAACGCTTCCGTTGTCGATCTACTAGGTATGTAGATCACACTCCCCCCTCTCGTTGCTATGCATCACCATGATCTTGCGTGTGCGTAGGAAGTTTTTTGAAATTACTACGTTCCCCAACAGGTTCTGGACCTACAGACTGCTTAGCAGGCGGTTTTGAAGCATCAGACCGCTTAGCAGTCCGTTCCACCAGGTTGGTCTGCTGAGCATGTGCTGCAGCTGGGTCTCCCCCCGATGCTTCAGCGGCCGGCATCTGAACCGGTGGTGCATCTTCAGCAGTTCGAGGCCTTGCCATTGGCTGCTTCGGGGCACAGGATGACATGGCTTGTACGCCACAAAGTCAGGCCGGCTGATCACAGGTTGATGCATCAGCCCGCGAGAGCTGCTGTGGCAAGGAGAGCGTTGATATGTCTCCATCGTATCTACTTTTCCAAACACTTCTCCAAACACTTTTGCCCTTGTTTCTCCCCGACAGATGCTATTTTTAGTAGAATTGCCATGGTGTTATTTTTGAGCAGAAATAAAAGTTGTCGGAATGACCTGAAAATCACCGGAGAATTATTTTGGAATATATAAATAATACTGGAATAAAGATCCTTGTCAGGGGGCCCACCACCTGTCCATGAGGGTGGGGGCGCACCCTACCCCCCTGGGTGCCCCTGCCTCGTGGGTCCCCTGATGCTCCACCGACCTGAACCTTGACTCCATATATTCGTGTTCGGGGAGAAAAAAAATCAAAGAGAAGGGTTCATCACGTTTTATGATACGGAGCCGCCGCCAAGCCCTAAACTCTCTCGGGAGGGCTGATCTAGAGTCCGTTCGGGGCTCCGGAGAGGGGAATCTGTCGCCATCGTCATCATCAACCTTCCTCCATCACCAATTTCATGATGGTCACTACCGCGCGTTAGTAATTCCATCCTAGGCTTGCTGGACGGTGATGGGTTGGATGAGATTTATCATGTAATCGAGTTAGTTTTGTTAGGGTTTGATCCCTAGTATCCACTATGTTTTGAGATTGTTGTTGCTATGACTTTGCTATGCTTAATGCTTGTCACTAGGGCCCGAGTGCCATGATTTCAGATCTGAACCTATTATGTTTTCATCAACATACGAGAGTTCTTGATCCTATCTTGCAAGTCTATAGTAACCTACTATGTGTTATGATCCGGCAACCCCGAAGTGACAATAATCGGGACAACTCCCGGTGATGACCATATTTTGAGGAGTTCATGTATTCACTCTGTGTTAATGCTTTGGTCAGGTACTCTATTAAAAGGAGGCCTTAATATCCCTTAGTTTCCATTAGGACCCCGCTTCCACGGGAGGGTAGGGTAAAAGATGTCATGCAAGTTCTTTTCCATAAGCACATATGATTATATTCGGAATACATGCCTACATTACATTGATGAACTGGAGCTAGTTTTGTGTCACCCTAGGTTATGACTGTTACATTGATGAATTTGGGTTGAATACTCTACCCACGAGAACTGTTGCGATCCCCTATACTTGTGGGTTATCAAGAACATTTTCTGGCGCCATTGCCGGGGAGCATAGCTCTATTCTTTGAGTCACTTGGGATTTATATTTGCTTATCATTATGAAGAACTTGAAAGATCAAAGAACCAAGATTTTTCTCTCAACTACGAGGGGAGGTAAGGAACTGCCATCTAGCTCTGCACTTGATTCACCTTCTGTTTTGAGTAAGCTCGCGACACCTAAACCTGCTTCTGTTATTGATTCTGATATGTCGCATGTTATTGATGATGCCACTTCTGATGAAACTACTTATGATGAAACTACTTATGATGCCACTTCTGATATGTCGCATGATACTTATGATGAAACTACTTCTATGCTTGATACTACTGTGCCACTTGGTGAATTTCTTGATGAACAACTTGCTAGGGCTAGAGAGAATGAAATTATTGACACTGATAATATTGATCAAAATGATGATGAAGATTCTCCCCCTAGATATGAATTGCCTGTTATTCCCGAGGGTTATGTTATGGATGAAGAAACTGCTAGAGACTTTCTTGCATGCAATGATAGAAGTGATCTTAAGAAGTTATTAGCTAAGCTTACAGAAAAAACTCTGAATGCTAGAATGAAATATGATCCTGCTTATGCTACTTCACCTATCTTTATTACTGATAAGGATTATGATTTCTCAGTTGATCCTGAGTTAATTACTTTGGTTGAATCTGATCCTTTCTATGGCTATGAAACTGAAAATGTTGTGACACATCTTACTAAATTAAATGATATAGCTCCCCTGTTCACTAATGATGAGAAAACTCTCTATTATTATATCCTTAAATTATTTCCGTTCTCATTAAAGGGTGATGCTAAGATATGGTTGAATTCTCTTGATCCTGGTTGTGTGCGTAGTCCCCAGGATATGATTTACTACTTCTCTGCTAAATATTTCCCTGCTCATAAGAAACAAGCTACTTTAAGGGAGATAAATAATGTTGTGCAAATTGAAGAAGAGAGTCTACCACAAGCTTGGGGGAGGCTTCTCCGATTACTTAATGCTTTGCCTGACCATCCTCACAAGAAAATGAAATACTTGATATCTTTTATAATGGACTAATCGATGCTTCCAGAGATTACCTGGATAGTTGTGCTGGTTGCGTTTTCAGGGAAAGAACTGTTGATGAAGCTGAAATTCTATTGAATAATATGTTGACCAATGAAAATAATTGCACACTTCCTGAACCAACCCCTAAGCCAACTCCGAAGAAAAGGGGTATTCTATTTCTCAGTCCTAAAGGTATGAAAGAGGCAAAGAAATCTATGAAAGAAAAAGGTATTAAAGCTGAAGATGTTAAGAATGTACCTCCTATTGAAGAAATACATGGTCTTAATTTGCCGCCTGTTGAAGAAACACATGATCTCGATAACCCGACACAGGTAGTAAAGGTAAATGCTCTCTATAGATATGATAAAGCTGAAATCCCTCCTGCTAAGTTTGCTAGCCAATGTTTGGATGAATTTGATAACTTTATGGTTAAGCAAGAAGATTTTAATGCTTATGTTGGTAGACAATTGAAACATAATGCTTACTTGATTGAACACTTGAGTGATTATATGGCTAATGTTAAAGGTGAACTTAAACTTATTAGTAAACATGCTTCTATGGTTACCACTCAAGTAGAACAAGTACTTAAAGCTCAAAATGATTTGCTCAATGAATTGAATAGTAAAAATAATGACTATGTTGTTAGAGTTGCAACTAGAGGAGGTAAAGTGACTCGGGAACCTTTGTATCCTGAGGGCCATCCTAAGAGAATTGAGCAAGATTCTCAGAGAACTAATATTGATGCACCTAGTACTTCTAAAAGGAAGAAAAAGAAAAATGATAGGACTTTGCATGCTTCTAGTGAACCTGTTGTTGACACACCTGAGAATCCCAATAATATTTCTATCTCTGATGCTGAAACACAATCTGGTAATGAACATGAACCTAGTGATAATGTTAGTGATGATGTTCATGTTGATGCTCAACCTAGTAATGACAATGATGTAGAGATTGAACCTGCTGTTCATCTTGATAACCCACAATCAAAGAATCGACATTATGATAAGAGAGACTTTGTTGCTAGGAAGCACGGTAAAGAAAGAGAACCATGGGTTCAGAAACCCATGCCTTTTCCTCCTAAACCATCCACGAAAAAGGGTGATGAGGATTTTGAGCACTTTGCTGAAATGATTAGACCTATCTTTTTGCGTATGCGTTTGACTGATATGCTTAAAATGAATCCTTATGCTAAATACATGAAGGAAATAGTTACTAATAAAAGAAAGATACCGGAAGCTGAAATTTCCACCATGCTTTCTAATTATACTTTTAAGGGTGGAATACCAAAGAAGCTTGGAGATCCAGGAGTACCAACTATACCATGCTCCATTAAAAGAAACTATGTTAAAACAGCTTTATGTGATCTTGGAGCCAGTGTTAGTGTTATGCCTCTCTCTTTATATCGTAGACTTGATTTGAATAAGTTAACAGCTCCTGAAATATCTTTGCAAATGGCTGATAAATCAAATGCTATACCTGTCGGTATTTGTGAGGATGTGCCTGTTGTAGTTGCAAACGTTACTATTTTAATGGACTTTGTTATTCTTGATATTCCCGAGGACGATAGTATGTATATTATTCTTGGTAGACCCTTTTTGAATACTGCAGGGGCTGTTATTGATTGCACCAAAGGCAATGTCACATTTCATGTTAATGGTAATGAGCATACGGTACACTTTCCGAGGAAACAACCTCAAGTCTAGAGTATCAATTCTATGGGAAAAATTTCAACTATTACTATTGGAGGTTTCGAATTTCCTCTTCCTACTGTCAAGAAGAAATATGATATTCTTATTGTTGGAACATGCATATCCTTGTTGAGGTAACCTAGTCTTATTCGAAAATTCTCCGGTTTCAAGTTATTCGAAATGACTTTGTTAACAAGACCTGATCAACCTTGTTAGTGGATTCCCTTTGATGAGCATGAGATGGATGAATTTAGAAAACACAACTCTCTGTACCCTCTTTTTACTTTCTGTTATTTATATTACATAAAGTAAAAATTGTAATTTCTGTCTGTTTTCTGAATTATCAATGCAATAAAAAATACCTCGAAAATAAAAGTTCTCCAAATGCCCTGAAATTTAAATATGATTTTTTCTGGAATATTTGAGAATATCTGGCACTGAGAACACATCAAGGGAGCAAGCACCTGGCCACGAGGGTCCAGTGCACGCCCTACCCCTGGGCGCGCCCCCTGCCTCGTGGGCCCATGGTGGCTCCCCTCCACTTATTCAACTACCACACACTCCTTCTTCCTGCCAAAAACATCACTAGCCAGCTCAAACCCGAGTCCAAGCTCATCTTGCTGCCATTTTCGATCTCCTTGCTCAAAGCTCCATTCACAAAACTGTTATGGGGGATTGTTCTTTGGTATGTGACTCCTCCAATGGTACAATTAGTTTTTGTTATAGTGCTTTATTCATTGCAAATTTTTGCTGCTTAGGTGACCCTGTTCTTGAGCTTGCATGCCAAATTTATGTGGTCAAAAGTAGTTTTGATGCATGATATTGCCTCTAGGCACTTGTAGGAGTAGTCACTACAAAAAAAACACTTCCGTGATGATACGTTTTGTCACAGTAGGTCACGTTTTTTGTCATGCATGTACATCCATGACGATTTTATGACAAAATCAAGATAGTCATACCTGTGTTGTCGTAGAAATGTTCCATGACATTACCAAAATTATCATCACGGAAGTATCCATTTCCATGACGATAAATCGCGCGTCACAGAAGTGCTTTCGTCAAGGGTGACCGACACATGGCATCCACCGTAACGGAACGCCGTTAAGCTATCGGGTCGGATTTTGGATCTGATAACCCGTTAACAACCCTGACCAATGGAAAATTTCCACGTGTAAAATTCTAATTGGCCGAAGGAAACACGTGTTGCCTCACCGTTGGGACAGATGTTATCCACTCATTGGACAGGAGGCGCCTATGATAGGTCGACACGTGGCATGGCCCAATAGTGGCCCATTCCGGTGAAAAAGGCTGGCCCAGTAAAAATTAGCAGGCCGACCGATATAAGGCCTACTTGTGTCAGGTCCATTTAAGCCCACTGCCCATACGAGATGTGCCAATTCGGCCCGTCAACGGCCCGTTAAAGATTTGACACCATTGCAGCCCATCGTCAGTTCGAGCCCGTTAACAGCCCGCTATATATTTGGGCTCAATATCGGCCCGATGAGATTTCAGCCTGTTAGCGGCCCATTTAATGGATGGGCCAATTTTCATGATGTACATCTTTCGGCCTTTTAGCGACCCATTTAAATGTTGGGCTAATTTCGGGCCCAGTGTGTCTTTCAGCCTATTGACGACCCATAAATCTGATAGGCCATTTGTAGTCGGACCTGAGTTTCGGCCTTGTAGCGGCCTATTTAAGTGTTGGGCCAATTTCTGGCCCGGTGTCACTTTCAACCTATTGACAATCCATAAGTCAGTTGGGCCATTTGTGGTCGGACCTGAGTTTTGGCCTTTTAGCGACCCATTTATGTGTTGGGCCAATTCCCGGCCCTGTGTGCCTTTTGGCCTGTTAACGGACCATAAATGAGTTGGGCCATTTGTAGTCGGACCTTAGTTTTGGCCTTTTAACGACCCATGCCATTCATGGTCCAATACCAGCCTGGTTTCTCTTTCGGCCTGCTAAAGGCCCACAACACAGTTGGGCCGTTTACAATACGACCTAACTTTCGGCCTCTTAGCGGCCCATGCTCTTCATGGTCTAGTACAAGCCCGCTGTCTCTTTTAGCCTGCTAAAGGCCTACAGTATAGTTGGGCCATATGTAGCCCAAACTTAGTAATGTCCTGTTAACGGCCCGTGAAATAAATTGGGGCCACCTGTTGCCCACTTCGATGTCGGCCTGTTAACGACCCGGGAGGTAAGAGGGCCGACCATTAACTTTCGGCCTAGTAACGGCCCATTAACTTAATGGGCCCACAAACAATGGGGTTGCCTTGCTGTTTCCAGAGTTTGTCTTCTTATCTTCAGCAGCCTGCACAAAATTAACACACTAGCATTGCTATCATTGGCCAAGTCAGATAATAGGAAAGCAACATTGACACAACGAACGTTTGGGCAACTAGCCTACACCAAATTAGCACAATATGGCACAACTATCATCAGCCAGGTAAGGTAATACGAAAGCAACATTGACACAATGAATGAATGGGCAACCAGAGAAGCACTACAATTCAGTAATGTGCGTGATATGAGATAGTACATTCATGTAGCTCAGTATGCAAAACTACCAGGCAGTTTTCCTTACAAAAAACAACATTGGCGCCTTTAACATTTTGCTACAACTAATTTTAGATCAGATAAAGGTTAGATTCACGCCGATTAACAAAATACAAGCTGATGTAAAAATATAGTGATATACAACAGGTAGTTGCATCAGCATTGGAGCACAGAGAATTCCCGCAAGATATTTTCCTCGAATATGATCCCAATGGAGGAAGTCTTGTATCGTTTAAACTTATTTTCTAAAAGAGAGATGGGTAAGAAACATGTAGAAAATATGATCAGGATGCCATAAAAATTCATGATGCGAGGATACGCACACGCTTCTTAGAATGGAGTTGACATTCTTTTGCTGGACTGGAGTGGACAAGTTCTTTGGCCACTAGAATCTGCTTATGATCAGTGGGAGTTGGGTTTCTCTCTGCTGGAGCAGTATCTATGAAAAATGGAGTTGGTTTATTATCTCCGGGTGTTTGGATCTTTTGCAAAGACCTGGTTTGTAACCCTTCAGATTCTAACATAGCCGTCTTCACCTTGCATGCCTTATATAGAAGAATGGCGATTCAGTTATAAAACATGCTACAACAGAGATGGAATAGGTACTAAAGAATAGAAAGGCATGACATATTGACATGTATTCCCTCCATCCGGAAATAAATGGATGGGTCTAGGCTTATTTCAGTTCTAGATACATCCAGTTTTATCCATTTCTGCGACATTTAATCCGGACGGAGGGAGTATGATGTAAGAGCTAGGGATACGACAGGACAACACAGTAAAAAAACACTGAAAAACCCACTGCAGAACCAAAGTATTCAAACCCACTGATATGAGATAGTACACTCATGCAGCTCAGGATGCAAAACTACCAGACAGTTTTCCTTGGAAAAATCAACATTGTGGCCTTTAATCATACATTTTGCTAGAACTAAATTTAGATCAGATAAAGGTTGGATTCACGCTGATTAACAAAATACATGCTGATGTAAAAATATAGTGATATACAACAGGTACTTACATCTACATTGGAGCACAGAGAATTCCTGTAAGAATCTTTCCTCATAAACGATACCATTGCAGAAATTCTTCTATCTGTTAATCTTATTTTCTAAAAGAGAGATGGGTAAGAAACATGTAGAAAATATGATCAACATGCTATAAAATTTCATGATGCAAGGATACGCACACGCTTCTTAGAATTGAGTTGACATATTTTTGCTGGACTGGAGCGGACTAGTTCTTTGGCCACTGGAATATGCTTATTATCAGTAGGAGTTGGGTTTCTCTGTGCTGGAGCAGTATCTATAAAAATTGGAGTTGGTTTATTATCTCCTGGCGTTTGGATCTTTTGCAAAGGCCTTATTTGTAACCCTTCAGATTCTAACATAGTCGTCTTCCCCTTGCATGCCTTGTATAGAAGAATGGTGCTTTAATTATAAAACATGCGACAACAGAGAGATGGAATAGGTACTGAAGAATAGAAATGCATGACATATTGACATGTATTCCCTCCATTCGAAAAAATTGAAGGGTCTAGGCGTATTTCAGTTCTAGATACATCCTTTTTTATCCATTTCGGCAACATGTAATCCGGACGAAGGGAGCATGGTGTAAGAGCTAGGGATACGACAGGACAACACAGCAAAAAAACACTAGTTAATGTAAAACTGTATGCTAGCGGAATACGTACAGAAATAACTAAGGCAACATACACGTGTATGATTGGGAAAATAAGATGGCATTGCAACATAGCACTAGAACAGCACTTCAATGTAAAACAACATGGTATGGTAGACAGATGAAGTACATACTGATGAATAACAATGCATAAGATATTCAGAAGCATGATGTCCAAATTAAGCAGATGGCATTGCGATAGAGTAGAATGACAGTACTTGAATTTGAAAACATGTTATCGGGAATGGAATAGGTGCTGAAAAATAGGAAGGCATGACATATTTACATCCACGATCTGCATGCTAAGCACATGGCATTGCAACAGAGTAGATACACTCCAGGACATTATATGCATGTTGTACCCATATCACAGGCCAAGTTAGAGCAAGGACCTTGTGGGGTGAAGAGGATTCATCATCTTTCTGCAAGTCTTCTGAAGAACTGCCTTTACATGTTCCATCATATTGGGTATCATTGACATCAAGTTTATTGGCCTTTACATTGCTCCGTGAGGTTCTTGTGGATATATCAGTGTGTGCAATTATATCTGACATGAATGGAAGACAACTAGTAGTTAGATTTATGTAATGAGTGCCTGTAGGAGATGACATAAATAATAGGACTAGGGTTAACTAGCAGCAACAGGTCTCAGAAACTAAAGGGAGAACACAGATGAAAGCTACAAAATATGTATCGTTTGTACTTGAGATTAACTAGATGGCACACAAAAGTATTTAAGAACAACATAGGTAATACTAGAAGTGGTATAATACTACAATCACCAGCCTGTGGGATAGCATTGGCTGATGGATGATAACTATGGAATAGCGTTACCTAAAGAACAAGTATCTTAGCTGAACTATGGAACATCATTAACTCCAGAACAAGACCCGTAAGAGATCAGCATGAATATACAGTGAAGTGTGATGATCTATTTCCCATGCTTAGATGAATAACAAAGCCATAAATGTTGCACACAAGTAAGATGAGGGTACAACCTATCTGGCTGCCATCCATAGGAGTGAGGATCATGTGCTGTCTTATCGATGGCCCTGCAGTTGTTCTGGCTATCCATGTCGGGCACGCACATTCGATGAAGGGAACTGTTGAGTGGGGACTATAGCTCCCTTCTAGTGTATGCTTCCCTTGTTGGAGCAGTTGCGGTGAGTCGGAAGACGGTGTGTCTGAAGATGCAGATAACGCATAATGTTAAGAACGACATATCTCTTTGATCTGAAGAAATACACTAAGAGATGAACAGCAAGGTACGAGAGTGGTCACACGTCTGTTGACTGAAGACTAAATTGGGGTCACACGATTTTGTTTTATTTTGGTACTGTTCGATCTACGCCGGATGGCTGGCCGTCTTGTGCCTCCCAGCTGACACTGTTTGGAATCTTCCCCGAAGAGCCAGCGACCAACGGCAGAGCAGCCTGCCTCCGCCATCCATGGCCCTGCCCAAAACCCCGCCCCCCGCCCCATCGCACTGCCGTGGTTGCGCCGCCCCCGGGCCAATCCACAAAGACTCCCCGTCATCCAGATTCGGCGGCGGCAGTACCTTCAACCCACGCAACTCTAAAAGATAGCCATCTAAGCGCCGCTTCCGCAGTGAACTTGCGGCCCCACACCCTTACGTTAGACACTAGCCAACCAACAGCCTAGGAGCTCCGCTGCCTCAAGGGGTGCTGCTTCCCATTGGGAATTGATTGGCCTAGAATAAAAATTCAGACAACTAACGCCTAAATAAAGTGATTTGAGATGAGGGTGCGACCTATCTGGCGGCATGGTGAAGTAGGCAGGTCCAGCTGCCGAGTCAGTGAGGCCGGCGCGGTTGCGGTGGCGACCGGCGGCAGGGAAAGAGAGATGTCATGACGGTCGACGGCTACGCGGAAGCAGCGCTAGGACTCTGGACGGATCCAAAGTTGGAGCCGCTCCGGCGCCGTGAACAACGGCGGGGGTGAATCGGCTCCGGTACGGTTCACGCGAGCGTCGTCGAGGCAGCACCAGCAGCACAGAGTAAGCGGCACACGGCCCAGTGCACGACGGCAAATGGACAGCGTCTCCGGCATTAGAGAGGTGGGCGGCTGTGAAATTGGTGCAGTGGGGGGTGCCATGGAGGTGGGGCTGAGGTTTCACGGCTCGGGAGAAGGGAGCTTCCCGGGGAGAAGGTGATTTGGCGCCCACGAGGTATGAATGGGGGCGGGCGGGGGGGGGGGATTGGGAGGGGAGTGGAACCATGTCTTACGGACGCATTTGTCTGAAATGTCAGGGGGAGTTACAGTTCTACCCTTGCCTATAGGCTTCTCAGCTTGGGTCTGTGTACTGAGGGTCAGGGATAGTAGAGTAACTTTGCTTCTCCCCAAATAGTGGGTGGGAGCGATTTCGGGCGAGGCGGGCGTGTTTTGAACTATAGTGGGCACGAGCGATTCCGGGCGAGGAGAGCGTGTTTTGAAATAGTGGGCGCGAGCTATTTCAGGCGAGGAGAGCGTGTTTTGCCGACCATGGTTTATGAATTATTCGGCACATGTCTGAGGATAAGGCACACTTGGTTGAAGTTACGAACCTACCCTCTATGTACAACTGGCCAATTGATGCGTGTCCCACATAGGACGGTAATTTCGCTTCTCCCATTTATTTGCTCGGGCGAATTCCATCGAGCAGAGAGGATGTTTAACGGTTCGTTCAAATTTTGGGAGAACGAGCATCCACGTCTACCTTACCAAGTCGATTCAGATCAAAATTTGAAATATTAGCTTGCCACTTCTTTTTTAGATGGAGAGATGATGCTCGGGGGTAAAGTGTTTTTACATGCTCGTTGCTAGCGATTTACTATATGACAAATAGTTGACCCACTCAAAAACGCGAATCAAACCCAAAATGAAATATCTCGATTCAACGAAATAGCTCGTTCAGTAGGTCAAAATAGTGAACTAAATCCAAAATTGAACACCTCAATCGAGTAGCATGTTGTACAATATTATAGTACTCCATGAACATGTTGAAAGTCAAATTAATGAACTTGTTTGATATACGCATATATCCGTTCATGTGTGGATTGCACACAACATGTTCTCCAATTTAAATATTTGAATGCAAGTTTATATCGAAACATGGTTTATATCAGTCTTCGATGCATAAAACGCGACCTCCCCCTCTCTCGGACTCCTGTTCTCTCTCTCTCTCTCTCTCTCCGACAATCTTCAATTCTGTCGCACGCATTCGACACAAAAACCTTGGTCCCTCTCCCTTTCTCTCTCTCTCTCTCTCTCTCTCTCTCTCTCTTTGTGTGTGTGTGTGGGGGGGGGGGTCTTTCTAGTTCGCATGCATATATACACCATCTATAGGTCTCTCTCGCACACTATGTATGATACTCTAGCTAGTCCAAGCTAGATATCTTGGGTGCACTCATCGTATGCACACAAATTCCTTGGCTCTTTGCCCGTAACTCTCTCACGCACCACTATGTCATCTCAGAGCTCTTCCCCCTCTCAAACTCTCCATCCACCTGGGTCACACATACACATGCATATCTCACTCGCACTCGATAGGACCATCTAAAACTCTATCTCTCCCCCTCGTTCTCTCTCCATCTCACACGCACACACACACAATCTCATGCCCAGCTAGCCAAGTATGATGGTCTCTCACTCAATTGTAGGCACACGCAGTCCCCCCTATATGTATATGACTAGCTAATCTTAGTCTCCATCACAAACATGTGCACGGTCTATCTCGATTTCCCTCGGGGCATCTTTCTATCACGCACGCACTCCCTCAATCTCCCACCCATATAGTACCCTCACGATCTCAACGGGGTCTCTCTATCACAAACACACCCTTTGTTCCTTATTGGCCATACCTCTATTGGACATGTGCTACAGGGGTGTCTCTCTCCGTTGCAAACAATCACACACTAGCTATCTTTGTGTATCTCCTAGCCTCGCTTTTTCCATCTCGGAGATGCATGCGTGATATGTTCGCATAAGAAACGAAAAAACACACACTCTCTCTAATTTATCGTTTGTTGTCACTTTCTCTTTCACACACATACTCTTTTTGCACACTTACTCGTTCTCCTTCACACGCACTTGATCCGTCTTGACTGAGGCACTCTCCTCGGTCCATAGCATATAGATTTATTGAAAAGTCAAACATCACAAAGTTTGACCATGTACGTGGAGAAAAAGAATTACATCTAGTATGGCAAACATATACCATTAGATTCACCATGAGATGTAGTTTTATATGATGTATCTTTGGTATTGTAGATATAAATAACATTTGCGTAAACCTGATCAAAGTTTCCAAAGTTTGACTTCTAAAAAATTTACATGCACTGCATTATCGAGCGGATGGAATATCTCTTTCCCCCTCTCAGCTATCTGACGCACCACTCAGCCTTATCGGGGCTCCTCAATCTCTCTCAAACTTTATTGGTCAGTTTGGTTCGTGACCTGACCCTCATGCCTTGATGGCCGGTACTGCCTGGTGTGGACGTGAGATGTAAAATATTTCTGCCTGGCTAGGCTTGTGTGGTGCTGAAGCGTTTGGTTCATGCCTGAGCCAGGCAAAGCATCAACGTCCCATCAATCAATCCATGCATCAATTATTTAATGCTAATATCCATCCATGTTGCTATTAGCCTCGTGGCCACACTACTAGGCACGGCCAGGCATTCGAAACCTGTCGCCTGGGCCAGGCTACTTGCAGTGTCTGGAGTTCAGCCAGGCTAATTAAAGTGCAAGGGAACCCAGGCCAGGCAGGCTTTCTTTTTCACAGGGTAGCAACCAAACAAGCGTGCATGAAATCCAGCCACAACCCCAGGCCAGGCAAAAGATGCTCAGGACGCAAGCCAAACTGGCCTTATATCTCCCCGGTTCACACATACACATGTCTCGCTCGCGCTATACATATAGACCCATCCAACACTCTCTGCCCTTGTTCTCTCTCCATGTGACACGCACTGCCCTAAGTACCATAATCCCTCACTCCATCATAGGCGCAAGCACTCCCCCCTCCTAAGTATGATTATCTCTTACTAGCCATCAGGAACACACATATTGTCTCCTTCCATCCATACGTCTATCTCGATATCTCTCGGGGCATCTTCTATCGCGCACACACCTTGTCACTCGATCTCCCACCCATGTAGTCCCATCACGATCTCCAGGGGATCTCTCTATGACAAACATACACTCTCTCCTCCCCATGTCTGCATTTTCTCCATACGTCTCTCTCGACCTCTCTCCCTTGTTTGTCAGACCCCTCTTGGCCACGTGCTAGGGGTCTTGCTCTCTCGGTTCCAAACAACCACACACTATCTCCTCACCTTGCCTCCGTTGTCGAAGATGCATGTGTGATATGTTTGCATAAGACACGCACGCATTTTCTCTACTTTTATCGTGTGTTGTCCATGTCTCTTTCACACACGCACACACACTTTTTTCACTCTCTCTCTCTCTCTAGTTAGGGACTCTGTCACGTCCATAATCATATGGATGTTTTGAGAAGTCAAAACCTCAGAAAATTTTGACCAGGTATATGTGGAGAAAAACATTTACATCTGGAACGATCATTAGATTCATCACAACATGTACTTACTTCATACTATCATTTATCTTTGGTATTGTAGATATAAGTAATTTCTTTATAAACTTGGTCAAAGTTTCAAAAGTTCGACTTAAAAAAATGTTGGAACTACATTATCGAACGGAGGGAGTAGCTCTTTCTCTCTCTCTCTGCTATCTCTCACGGGCCTCCCCTCTCACTCGAACTCTCTATACCGACGGATTATATGCTTACTGTGTCAGCGTATAGCTCCGTATATTGTTTAGTTGACCGGTCAACCAATCCACATGCTGCCTTGTCATCTCGTGTTGTGTATCTTCGTGTGCTGGCCCATGTGGTAGTGGGTGAAAATGAGTAAACTAGAGGCCCATCTCACACGCGGTGAAGTAAACAAAGTTGAAACTACTCGGGGTAGCACCCCGCACGCTAGTAAATTGAAGGCGCATTGAGGACAAACTTCTTGCGCACGAAGGACGCTCTCGTGCACAATTCACCACTGCGCGGCGGCATGCACAGAAGGACGCACTCGCGCACACCCAGCTGACAACATACACCAGCATGTGTACACCAGCGTCGCCGCCGGTTGAGATGGACGGCGAGGCAGCCAACAAGCGGAGGCAGCTCGAGCCAAAACCGCATCTAGCGAGCCTGGACTTCATCAGCAGCCTCCCCGACGACATGCTGCTCATCATCATCGGCTTCCTCCCCACAAAATCTGCCATGCGGACCGCCCTTCTCTCCCGGCGGTGGCGCCCCCTCTGGCGCTGCGTCCCCCTCAACCTCACCGTCGACAGCTGCCTCTGCGACGGGGATTGCAAACGCATAGACACATTCTCCAAGATCCTTTCATCGCACCCTGGGCCAGCCAGATGCCTTGACATCCGCATGTTCAGTACCAACTGCAAGGTCCAACCCAAGTTTGACGAGTGGTTCTTATCCCCCGCCCTAGATCATCTCGAGGAGCTCAACTTTGAAGCTGGACGATGTCGCTGTCTACCGCCATCCGCGCTCCACCTCCTCAGATTAATGTCGGGCCCGCCCTTCTTCTCCCTCAACTCAAGCAGCTCGACCTCTTCGATGTTGTCATCTCGAAGAAGGCAATGGAGCACCTGCTCCGCAGCTGTACTGCGCTCGAGTACCTTCGTCTTGAGGAAATCCACGGGTTCATTAGCCTCCACATCGCCTAGATGAATCTCCGATGGATTTATGTGTCATGCTGGCCCCGCAACAAGACATCAATTGGGAAGAGATCACTCCAGCTGTTCCACGTTATGGTCATTGAGAATGCGCCTTTCCTTGAGAGATTGCTTGTATCGGATCTAGAAGCTCCAAGAAAAATCAGGGTCAGTGACGCGCCGAAATTGACAGCGTTGGTGTACACGTCTGCCAAATTCTCTGAACTCTTTATTGTACTCGTAATCGTTCAGGTACATCACTCATCTTCTTCTCTGTCTTCTTGAACTTCACATTTTTAAATTTCTTCTTGATGTATTTACGACCGTCTTCCAGAAAATGATTCCCACAAGCTTAACCCAGTCCATGCGCAAAGTGAAGATCTTAGCACTAAAATCTATCAGCCCCAATCTGAATCAAGTTGTTGGATTCCTTACATGCTTTCCGTGCACGGAGAAGCTACTCATCGGGGTGAAACTTCTTTCCTATAAGTAAACGGTAATCACAACGTAGCTCATAATTTTCCCAAATTACGATGACAAGTGTAGTGTTCAAAACTGCATCTACGCACTGCACCAAAAGAAATGTTTTTAGTATTTTTTCTCACGTGATCACCTGCATCGTTTTTATGTTGTACTACTATAGTAGCCTAGGCTAGTCATAGTGGAAAGTAACTTAGACTACTCCAGTAACTCTATGGTTACCCTAAGAGCAAGTACTACCTCCATCCTGGTTTACTCTTCCAATTTTGTAGTATCAAAATTTGACCATAGATTTAACTGACAAAATGTTAATGCATGTCACTAAGAACTGTATCGTTGGATTCACATTTGAACATAATTTCAAATGGTGTAATTTTTAGTGACATGCATTGGCATTTTCTTAGGTAAATCTATGGTCAAAATTTATACTAAATACGAGGTAGTATTCCCTCCGTCCCAAAATTCTTGTCTTACATTTGTTTAGATACGTATGTATCTAACACTAAAGTGTAACTTGATACATCCGTATTTAGAAAAATTTAAGACAAGAATTTTGGGACGGAGGGAGTACAAAAGTGGGCTATGTAGGCAAAAACATGTGCCAAATTCACTTGTGATGCATTTGGCATCGATGCCCCTCCATTGCTCACCTGGTGCCCCAATTTGGATCACCTACTTTGCTCCGGTGTCAAATTAACTCATGCAATGAAAAAACACTATGTGGGAGAGAGAGAGAGGACTGAGGCAATAAAAACACTTGTTTGGGAGAGTGAGAGGCTGATGTAGTTGGTTTGATTGATTTGTTTATACATGTGGGTCTGTGTGCACAGCGGTGCCAACTCTCTCACATCGCGAGAGCGGTGCCAAAATCTTTTGATTTGACATCGATGCGTATTATGTGGCATACTTTTGTGAAATATGGCATCGGCCACATAGTGGAAGGCAACAAATGCCCAAGCTCTTCACGTGCTCCTAGTTAAATGAGAGGAAACAGAAAGAGAGAGAGATAGATAGATAGAGAGAGAGAGTGAAAAAATATCACTAGCCAGCCAACCCTATCGTATGAGCGAATGATATTGGTACCTCTTGATGACACGGCAATCTTATGCAGCCGGTTGCTCTAATATGTTCTCTTCTTTTGCAGATAAAAAAAGACCCGAAAGTGAAAAATGTGCTAGACTTTAACAATCTCATCGAATGCCTTGATCTCCATCTTACAGAAATTGATTTGATCGACTACTGAGGTAGCACATCTGAGATTAAATTGGCCAGGTTCTTTATTCTAGAGGCAAGTGTGCTCAAGGGAATGAGGTTTGGCGTTCTCTGGTGCAACAATGAATGGCATGCTGATCACCGCAAGCATCTCAGCCTAAATGACAAAGTCTCTGCAGAAGCTAAATTTGTTTTTGAAACATCATGTGGCCAGAGACTCGAAAACTTATTTGCCCATTAGTGACTTGTCAGGGCGGTGGATTTTAGTTTGTACGATAATGCTGCATCCACCTAAAGTAACGAAAGTTCTTACGTAAACTTCCTAGTAATTCCCTCTTCGTAGGTGCAGCATTACTCCTAACATTTGTAATATCAGTTTGAAACTTGTAATATTGCCGTGTCCTATTCCTACGTTTTCAAAATCCTGCGAATCAAACAGGTCCTGAGTTGGTCATGATGTTGTGCCTCCCATCTTTCACCAATAGCCGTCGGATCTAGATCTGACGCATACAAACCAAGCTTCTCCATTTTTGTAAAAAGATGCACGCACTTGTTCCCTATTTACAAACAACTCCTTGTCTCTCACAATCAGCCTTATCTCCTCCCCACCACATCTAGAAGGCCGTGGAAAAATCTGGCGCGATGGCCGCTGCCGGAGCCGTCCACCCCCAATCTTGGTGTTCCGTGCAATCCACGGGCATCTACGCACGGGAAATTATGTTAAATAGGGCTAGTTGTAAGCAGGCTAGCTCTATAGCCATGATGATAGTGACTGCAGACGGTGAGGCTAACTATGGTATGCCGAACACGGCGCCTATACTCAGGTGTCATCTCCGGCACAGGGTCTTGTCACTTCACTGTGAGGAGCAGCACGTAATAATTTGACCAACGGGTAGTACAGTGCTAGTACTCCTACTACTACATTGGTAGTACTACTACTAGTACTAGTAGCACCACCATCTGTATTTAGGAGTACTACCACATCCATCTGGATTTTAGTATTTGACTAGCAATATCTAGTAATGCATGTCACAAAAAATGTACTACTCCCTCTGTAAATAAATACATGGTATTTTATTCCTATCGGCGAGAGAACTTAATGTTTTTTTGCTAACTAGAGTACTAATAGGATTACATGCAATGAACTAAACACTGCATGTCATGTTTGGTAGTCTCAAGTCATTGAAAGCATGCACGGCCCACATCTCTCATTGGTTGATATGTCACGAAATAAGAAACAAGGAGGGAGTTAATGCACCGTGCCTAAGTATTTTAGGATTATTTGGTTTTTGTAAGGTGACTTACACAACATTTTTGTTTACATGCATTGACATTTTATTAGTTAAATCAAAGGTCAAAACTTGGCGCAAAATGCAAAGGGGACCTATAAACCAGTAAGCATCAAACTTCTCTTGTTTGGCCCCAACTAGAGGTCCGGTGAGATGACTATACTGCACCGGCACAGAGGGGGGCACAACTTCATTGACTTACGGCAACTGCCTTCGGGTGAATGACACATGGGCCCAGGGGGTGGCTGGCCCACCTATCATACAACCAAAGGCAGGTGCAGTAGAAGGCCGAGGAGTAGTACGAAATCCTACGCACCTACGCACGCTAACCAAGGGCAAGAGTGATCACTCGAATCGCAAGATCAGTTGACTAGAAGCTAAGCTAGACGCATGGAGGCGATGAGCACGAGCATCAGCCGGCTGGGCCAGATGGTCCACGACGCCGGCCTGCGGCCCAACACTGAGGAACGTCTCCAGGTAGTATTGCTTGAGGCCGCCAGGGCGAGGGGCCTCTTGGATGACAGCTTCGTCTCCTTGTTCGACGAGGTCCTCGCCGGTTTCCTCGACAAGTTCACCGTCGTCAAGAAGCTTGCGGACGACTTAGACGTAAGCCTCTAGCCGATGCGCCCAGGCTCTGCGATGCCCGCCACCCTCAACGGTCACTATGGTGACAATCTCTTCGACGCACTGGTGGCCCTGCGACTGCCCGCCGTCGCGCCGGAGAATGTCCACCTAGCGGTCGCGCTCGCCGCGCAGCGCCTGGCGCAGCAAGACACCATCGACATAATCACCCACGTATACGCACAAATCTTCCACAAGGACTACTACATGCAAGAGGAGGACGATAGGATGCTGGCCTTCTTTGACCGCAGGGCAACCTTGGACGGCACTGTTCAGAAGCATGTTGAGCTCGCCGCCAATGCCGCTGCTCTTCACACGTCGGTTGGTGACCCGACGCACTAGGGCGCGAGGATGTCGTTGATGGATCCGTATTTATTTTTATCTTTCCGTCAAATCCATGTACTAGTATATGATACTATAGTAATTATCTTACCTTTCGCATCAACTTCATAATTTTCATACGTACTCCATGCATGAACGGCGCCAGAACCAAACTTCTCATTACTCTAGGAAAAATCGTTATTTTCTATCTATCGGTCGCGCCATGGAGCAGAACCAAATTTTACAAGTTACGAGTTCAAAAGGAAAAGCCTGCCGTGTTCGCGTCGCACCCCCACACGGTTAGTCCGGCATGCCGCTCAAGCGGGAATGCGTGCGGTGTTGCATTTTCACTTACAAGTGGGACCACAGTTGAGAAAACCGACTATCGACAAACCCCCACCCCGCCCACTGCGTGATGGCTGAGAAAACAGGAGGGAGAAGGGATGGTTGTAGCACGGACTCCAAGAAAATTGGTGTCGGATGGGACTCATGTGGGTGGCGTGTGCCGTACTGCTAGACACGAATGGTAGTTATGGCCCATGCCACCCCACTATATCGAGCCTATATCGAGGTACGTAGAACAAATTTCCTGCAATCCGTGCCAGCCCTCCTCTATCTCTCTTCTAAGCCAGCTAGCAGACGCGCGGAGCCCATCGTCTATTTGCTCACATGCGGCCCCACATGTCAGTGAAAATGCAAGAGGACCCACTGAACCTGCACATCTTTCACCTCGACGTGCTGGTGATGAAAAACAAATCCAATAAAGATCTTCGGTGGACGCTTTTGGAGTTACTCAAGAGTAGTAAGATTCTATTTACAGTTTAACCCAAGATGCACATCTCGTGGCTTCAACTACCGCTCTATTTTCTTTCATGACACGACCTGGATGTCCCACGTGTCGGCAAAAGGAGGAAGAACCCGAGAAAATCTTCGCTTGTGCTCTTGGATTTGACTAGTTGTGCTAACTTAAAATTTTTATTGTGTACTCCCTCCGTTCCAAAATACTTGAATTCCATTTGTCCAAAAATGGATGTACCTATATACTAAAACATGTCTAGATACATATAGAAGGCATGTATTGTGCAATGGAGGGAGTAGAATGGATGCAAGTTTTTGTATTGGGAAGAAGAGTACATCCATATATTGATAGAGCGCAATTTAGTAGATGTTCCATCACTTTTAGCTAGCATAGAGGCTAGAGATGAGATTAGTGCACTTGTTGATACTCCTACTAGAATAGAGGCTAGACATGAGACTAGATGCGAGGAAGCAACGTCTACTTCTTTACACTCGAAGAAGAAAGAGGCATGCAAGATCGAGCCTCCGCAGATCAACAATGAATGCATTGATAAGGCACTAATCCAACTTACAGGGGTAGTAAAATGTATTCTTGTGGTTCCTGTTTTCTTTGGTCTTGCTATTCTAGTCAAAATTATCGTTGGAGTTCATGCAAAACGGAGGTCCGTTTGGGGTCGTGCGTTGGAGTTGGCCTTACAAGTGGGACCGCAGTTAAGGAAACTGACTATCGGCAAACCCCCACCTCACCCGCCGCGCGATGGCTGAAGTTAGAGAAACGACGAGGTTGAAGAGATTGCTCTAGCACAGACTCCAATAAATAATATGGTGTCAGATGGATGTCGTGGTGGTGGCGTGTGCCGTACTCCTGGACGTGAATGCTTGTTCTGGACCATGCCACCCTACTACTCCTACTACTTACTCCTACTATATAGTACTAGTATTGAGGATTCGAGGTGCTGGTTACGTACAGCGAACACATTAACATATGGCTACAGTAAAAACACCCGCGGGACGCGCGAAGCATGTGAAGCCAGTACAAATAGTGTACTACTATTGTTGATTGGCCTCATCCGATAACCTGTTGCAATGCATGTACAATTATGTATTCGAAAAATATTTTTTTTGCCTCGTTGCACCACTCACTCAGAGAAGCGACTCGAAAGCCATTCATAAATTTAGTAAGTTTATCACAGGCATATCATTTTATTACATACAACAGGTCATCAACCCACATCGACAACGAGGATACATTATAAATACTAAAGTTTTCACCACACAACAAATAACAAGCAATAAAATGAACTTCAACTCAACCATTCCTCGGCGTTGGAAACGCTTGCTTTGAACCACAAGTGATTCTCTAGGATGAGCCATCGATTGTCGATCTGGAAACCAACGCAGGACTGATCATCCAGGCTGAAGCGGCCTACTATATCAGTACCAGGGTAGGGAACCACCAAAATGTCCAAGGTATAAACACAGTTGCTTCTCGTAAATGGTACTAGTAACGTTGTGTCAACAGCAGTTGGATCTCCTTTCACCATCATCGGATAGTTTTGTCCAAGGAAGAGCGAGTTTTCTCCAAGACTATCAATTCTGTACCAGGGAGAAGGAGTTGGCACTAGCACACTAGTATCCATCCCGAATACCATGAAACGGGTGTTGGAATAGGTCCGGAGAGTGCGACCATGGGAGACTACACCTGCTTCCTTAGCAGTAATATCATCAGTTGGGTGTATACACACAAGAAGAGGTGATCCATCGGAATTAGTTGCCAGGCGCCACAGAGTATATGGGCGATGCTCGTCCTCATGCTCGTGATCATCACCATCGTCATCTCCCCCTTGGTTATAAAAATTTTCAAGTATAGGTGGTGGGATGTTCACAGTTCCTTGGAAACACAAGAAGAAGGTTAATTAGTAAAGGGAAACTTGCTAACCCGCATGCATGTGGATGAAACAATTATAATTACGGTGGAAGACAAACATACCGAAACTACGAGGATCCCATGCAAAAACAATGCCACGAGTGGTGGCAGCAAACACAAGGCCCTCGTTTGGAATTGCATCACAGTACTCATCTTTGTACAGAAACTGATTTTTTAGCAATATCCATCTAGTCAAACCACCAAGGATGGCAACAAGCTTGTTGAAGATAGCAACAACTTGATAGTTGTTGTAATTCCAAGAGCGGTTGGGAACTCGACAAATTGCTATCTTCCGTAGAAGACAGTCAGCATGATCATATTTGAACGTGCGTACAATACCGGTGTGCTCAACCTCTGGGCAGTCTGCTGAGATTTTTGGAAGTGGAACCCGGTCACGAGTGTACACATTCACAAGTTCCCACTCGCAGTTGGACCCAATGTAAACAACCCAATCTCCATTTGCGCCCGCCCAAGCCTTGACCTCAAGTGATGGCATCTTAACATCATACGTATCATTATCAAGCGGCATCAACTTGCACAGGGCAAGGCCTCCGTCGTGCCGGCGCCAGTCATCAAGGTCACGCGAAGAAGATAGGGGAGATCAAACCGCTCCTTGACTCTTGGGTTCCTTGTAATGATGTTATTACTTGAGTCGAGAATTGGCTTGAACGAACTTGCCATGCTAGCCGAGGTGATGACGTCGCACTGATCAATGAGTTCCTCCACCACGTCATCTTTCAGATCGGGGCAAGAATAACGGGGTCATTTCTGGCCTGTTCCCTCCATGGAGAAGACGATCGAACAATGGCAGATGAAAGGGTGAAGGGCTGAAGGAAAATGGAGGGAGAGGAAGAGCGTGCGACAGCAATTCCAAATCGAGAGGGAAAGGCGAAGAGTCGGTGGACGGTTGCGAGTTTGCCATGGTTCACGAAGAGGCGCCCCGGCCTGCACGCCCGTTCGGAAATACTCCTACTACTCTCCATCGTCTCACTGATATGTTGGAACGGGACCACATGTCAACGAAACATGGTGTGTAATTTCTCGTGCAAAATGCGATCTGGCCGCGTTGTCCTGAGGTGCCGCATTAGTTATCGACCTTTATTTTTTTAATGGCGTGCCGATCAGTTTTGAAGCACGACTAACTGGTACTGTACGCAGAGAAAATATAAACTACTCTACCACTACTCCACCTCCAGTACTAGTAGTATAAAAAAGATATATAGGCTGGAGCTTCAGCGCTTTCTTGCTAAGGGCTGCCCACTTGCTTCTCACACTACCACCCTCTCTCCAGATCTAAAAAATATGGCCCCTCTCTCCCTCCTCACCGGTGGTCACAAATACGCCGGGGAAGACAAGGACGTGCAGCGTTGACGCACTCGTTGTCGGCGAGCGAGGTCACGCACCGACGACAAGGCCGTCCTCTCAGACCTAGTGCCCGCGCGGGATGGCCTCCGTCCCCAAGCTCGCTGCCGTAGTGTGTGCGGGGGATGACGACCACGAGCGAAGCCACTTCCCGCCGAACCTCAGGTATGCTACCTCTTTTCGAACCATAACCTTGTTCTATTGCCCCATCTGCCACGTCGTTGCATGTGGATCTTTTTCCACTCCACCATCTTCCCAATTTTCTATCCTCTGCTCTGCTGGCCACGGAGACGAAAACCATAATTTGCACTATTAAAGGAAACCCTACTTCATGCAGACTAATCCATGTCTGGGTTGAATAAGGAAAGGAAGGGAGACTGTATTGTCCAAGAGAGTAGGCATCGAACCCGAATCTAGGTTGAAAAGGGGAAAATCAGTAGCTAAGGAACGAGTCTCGTGTCTCTTGGTTGGAGAAGGGTAGAAAGGCATGACAACGCAATAGAGAATGACCAGGTCGATCGGTTTGTTGTCCTCGCATAGGAAAAAGGTGGCTAAAGAGAACAAAAATGGGACGTAATCCACATATGCTGCCTGGATATTTGTTGCTCTGGGCAACCATACCTCCCTCACCACTCTGCGTCCATGGAGGTACATCGTACTGGTGCGCCCACTGTCCGAATGGGCCTCCCATGCTCTTATTGCCACTTTTTTCGTTGTTAGTATAATGCCAGCAGTCAAGTCAAGCGATGCTACTGCTAAAGTGATGCCACATTTAACTAATTCCGCTCTCAGTCTAATGCCACCGATAAATTTAAGCAATGCCATTTAATGTCACTGGATTATTTCAGGGTTAGCTGTTGATTGTGGATGTATTAAGATTTTTCAGCTAAGGCATTCTAATGCTGTTGCACAGCCCGTATACCAACGATGAAACTTGTTACTACCTTCAGATTTTTGCACTGTTAATGCTTATAGATTACATACCTCACTTTCATGAGATAAGTTAATTTTTTTGTACAGTGTCACCAAAATGCCAAGGCGCTGATGTCATTTTATTTTGGTTAAACTGCACAGACAATTATGAAGACAAGAGGAAAGGTCAAGAGTGGGCACCTCCTCCTCTGGCTGTTCTCTTGATTTGTTCGATCAAGTTTTTATGTTTGATCGATTATCAAGTTTGGGATAGCAATTTTTAAGGTCCCCCCCGAGTTCGAAATGATATTTACCTTGGAGGTACATGGTTTCAATTTTTTTATACTTTCATTAGTTAATAATGCTAGTTACCTACAGACTTTTGTATTTGGTTTAATGCTCATGCACAGCTAGTATACCAATGCTGAAACTTGTTACCTTTACATTTTGTATTGTTAATTCTTATAGAAACCTTCTAGTGCTAGAGTTTATTGAAATCTGTTCATTAAAACCATTGTACTGTACCCTGTGATAAACTAACTACTCTACTGTTGCACTAGCCACTGTATTAGTGTATATTTGTAGTATTCGAATGGTGTTGCATTAGCGTATGGACATAAATAAAGTGTGGCACACTTTCCCAGATATGTGCTCAAGAAAACTACTACCTGTTTTTCTAAATACTAGACGTTTGGGTACTTTAAATTGAACTGCGAAAACATCTTATATTAAGGAACAAAAGGTGTAGAGTTCACTCAAATTATCCCGGTAAAGCTAGTCACACCTTTGTGAAAATTAATGTTCATTATGTTATCGGAGGAGGTCTGTATGTTTGTCTCTAATGCCTGTCGACTACATACCTGACATCATGATGTAATGTTAAGTCATTTTATTTTGTACAATGTCACTGAATTGTCAAGGAGGTGATGGCATTTTATTTTAGTAGAACTGGACAAAATTTGCTTAAAAGAAGAGGGAAGGTCAGGAATGGCTCAGTTTTTCAGAAAAAACTATGTATGCCTTGCTGACATCAGCCGCTGTTGCTTTATTTATTCCTTCAAACAGGTGGTTTGAAACAGTCTTGCTACCTTTTCCCATTAAGAAATTGGAATGCTTATATTTGTGAGTCTATGCTTCAACTAGTGCCACTTTTAGAGTAATAACACTTTCAATATCTATGCAAACAGGGATGCTCGATTTTAGTGGAACTGCACAAAAAGTCCAACTGGTTCAACATTAGGAGCATGTTTTTTCCAAACCTTTATATCCAATTGGTGGCACTATGAGCTGTTCATTACGAAGGTACATGGTTTGCCACTATCTTGCTACTCTTTTTGTACTGTCATTAGATAGTAATACTAGTGGTTTGCATGTGAATTTATTGGCAGGGTGGACCTACATTGGAGGTGCAGGACAGGATTCAATGATTGGATGCTCAATTTTGGTTGTATCGATTTCACCTCTTCCATCACTGCGAACATGGATATCCTTCGTCTGATGAAGAATAGGTGCTATATTTCTGCTCTGAACCAACAAATCAATTCAGTATGAAATTGTCCATGGCAAAACATAACTGTATCAGATTGTCCAGTGCAGAACATGACAGATGCTAAGCGGAAGAGACATGTTTAAACCAAAAATACAAGGTGTGGTATATGTTTACTAGCTGCTTGATATTTGTGCAGACAGAGATGTCTGCCCGTTTCTATTTGGCAAACAAACAAAGTGTCCACAATTTTGGTTGAAGTGCACAAGAGAATAGTATAGTCACTTCATGCAGTGCCATTTGAAAATAGACACAGAAAGAATGGATAGTCACTTCATGGACTGCAGAAAAGTAGTACTGTACTATTTATTGGCCAACACTAGGTGCTTCATTGCTTTGGTCTGATTATACAATGGGCATCATTTTGCCTAAGTTAAAGTTTGTATTCGGACAATAGTCTCGTGGTGTGATCGAGAGAATAACAAATCATATTGAAGTGGATGTTCCTCCATCATGTGTGGTTCATTCTCATGGTTCCAGTTGTTGGTGAAACCACGTACGTTTGCAAGAGGAATTTAGACTTCACAAACAAATTTGTCTTTCATTCTGTACTGAATGTTGGCCAAGAGAAGCATCCATGTTAGTAGGAAGAACAAATGTTTTTTCTAGATCTTTGATTTTGGAGCTACATATTTGTATATGATCTATGAATCATTGAGATGCATTAACATGTTGATCTTATGTATGGGAATCATACTGGTTAGTTTTAGTTGCGACGCAAGATCCGAAGTGGCTGATCTTTGCTTTTGGAGCTACATATTTGTATATGATCCGTGAATCATTGAGATGCATTAACAGTTACTTATTTATGTTCGCTCAGTGTTTACAAGTTACTGATCGATCACTAGCTAGCCTACAAATGCGCTCCTAGTAGTTTTATTTGCGACGCAAGATGCAAAGTGGCAGTTTTTTGAATAAAAATGCCTACCTCTGAAGAAACTGACAAGCTACACTATTGATCCTACACGGATAAAAATGCCTACCTCTGAAGAAACTGACAAGCTACACTATCGATCCTACACGGATAAATAGCGGATCACGCACGTACTACCTCCTTTCCGGTTGCAGGGCTCAATTCAAGAAACGACCTACTTGATCCTACATGAATAAATAGTGGATCACGCACGTACTAGTACCTCCTTTCTGGTTTGCATGGCTTAATTCAAACCTCTCACCAACCAAGGTACTCCCTTCGTCCAGCTTTATTAGTCCCACGAGCAAGGCAGCAAGACCAAGGCATGGCAATAATTAACGGCATGCAGAAGTTTAAGCCTAATTAATTCCAGCGATTTAAGAGACTGCATGCGTGCCCTCGGCTGCGAATTGTTGCATGCTGCTTCGTGTACTGCCTGCGAGCGATTCTGAGTGCCTGCATGCAGCCGCCCGTTATTAAGGCAGCTAACTGATGCCAAAAAGATAAGCTTTAATTGTTGCGGGCTTTTTAAATCCGTGGAATCATTATTGACAAGGAGGGAGATGATTCGAGTGCACTCGTTTGACCGCCATGCCTGCGTGCGACCCAGACGGGACGGGACGGCACAGTTATAATTTTAGTTTCTCTAGTTTTCCACGGCAAGCTAGCGCGCTAAGCCATTATGCATTGAATTCCGATGACCATCGCTACCTTCCGCCTATAAGTACTGTTTCCCGACCTTCTCCGGTGCCACCGTGACCCAACTCGCCATATCCTCATAAGCCCCCACCGGCCCGACGTTGCTCGCCACATCCTCCATGCCCCCGCTCGTCCGCGGTAGGCGACGCCGGAGGCAGTCACCGCCGGAACTAGTGTTTGGGTTTTCATCGGAAGGCAGACAGAGGGAGGAGGCATTCTATCTGTCTTTAGATGGCAATGCGGAGATCGAGGAGTTGTTGGAGCGCGACCGCATGGCGGAGGAGCAGGAGTTGTTGGAGCACGACCGCCTGGCCATGGAGCAGCGTATCGCCGATTTGCGCCGCCAGCAGGACATGGAGCAGCAGCGCACCGACGCTCTGAGTCGCGAGCAGAGCGCCCGCAACTGGGCCGACTACGTGGAGGCTGGCGCCCGGCAAATAGCCCTGGAGGCTGTCGGGCACGCACACGTTCCCGACGCCGATTTTTACTACCAGCTCGTCAAGTGGGTTTCCCGCTTGGAAGCCGAAGCTTTGGTGGACCATGCCGGCATGGAAAGGGCCAACGCGCACGAGGAACACGCCCTACCGTACCTCTTGCAAGTCCGAGGCGAGGCGCACGACGCCGGTGCTGGCGTTTAGCGTGTACCACAGATGGCGGCCGGCATCGTCTAGTTAGCTAAGAGTAAGTTAGTACTTGTACGCTACTAGAGTATTAGTGGGAGTAGATAGTTAACTTGGCTAGGATGGTTGTCAACATGGAAGTTCAGTACTCTATATGTGGATCAGACCTGTTACTTTTCTCTGAATGTTAAACTTTCCGTTTGAATTTATGGAATGGGCTGTTATTTTTTTAAATGGGTTGTTTTTGTCCTCCACATGTTTAGAGGCTGACTTCTGGGCCTAGCAAGTTGACGCGTACACAATCAGGAGATGATTGTACTTGGAGAGGATGACAGCAGGGACCCGCCAAGGTCATGGCAGTACGCAAGCAAGTGCCTCCTTATTTCAAGCCAATAAAAAATGGTTCCCCCTAGTGGATTTCTGACATCTGGGTCCCATGCCATTGTCAACATAGTCAATAAACGAGAGAATTGCACAACGAGCGGCTGACACCAGGGACCCAGCAGCTCGCCCAGTTATTTTTGTTTTGGGTCAATTTGATACATGCCACTCCAAATTTGGTGTATCCGAGAAATGCCACTGCAATTTCCAAACTTTGAAAAATGCCATTTCATGCCATTTCTAGTGGCATTTTTCGAAGTCTGGAGTGGCATTTTTCAAAGTTTGCAAACTACAGTGGCGTTTTTCAAAGTTTGCAAAAATTGCAGTGGCATTTCTCAAAGTTTGGAAATTGTAGTGGCATTTTTATGAATCACCATAATTGGAGTGGCATTTATCTAATTTGTTTTTGGGACGGAAGCAGGGTGTCAACTGGGCTGTGCGGGACACTCTGGCATGTCTAGATAGCCTTTTCTTTTATGTTTACCACAGACCAGCCCAGTAGTTTTTTTCTTTCTGAAAATAGATAGCCCAGTTTTTTTGTGATTTGTCAAGTAAGTTGCTTTATCAGGCCTGTTGGGCTGCAAATCTTTCAAGACGAGGAGAGCTTCATTCGGCTGGCCGAGAAAATGGCCTATCAGCAATGAGAAATGGGTTGTACATTTTTGAAACACATCAAACCGACAATTAGTTTCAAATATCTTTTTTCATTTTGAGATTTTAAATTGCATTGATTTTTATGCATGGACAATTTATTGGATTTTATATTGATATACATTTATTTTAAAATCAGTCTGAATGTGACTCGAAATTTCGGGATTAAAAACAGTTCAGACCGCACCGACATATGCAAAATTTCGTATAATTTTTTAACCGTGGCCACAATATGGGCTGTAATGCTAACAAAAAGAATATGGGCTCCAAAAAACCCGTAAGAATTAGCAAATGGGCTGTAAATTATTTGAAATAATGGCAGATGGGCTATATGCTGTTTTCCACAGATTTGAGGCTTTCCATAGATGGCATGTATACTGTTGGATGTCCATCCAATGGCCGTCGTGCTTCTTCAATCTCTGCTCTTCCTGCTCCAGCCGCTCAAACAAGCGCCGACGGGACTGCCTGCTCCCTCCTGCCCGCAGCTAGCTGTGCTGCCGTGCAGGCCTCACCGCCCACCGTACTCCCATCGCTAGCCTAGCCACCCCTCTACTCACCCACACCTGCTTTTATTCTCCGGTGACGGCAGACGAACTAGTAAACCCTCGTACAGTCGTACTCCCCTCCGCATGGGAAACAAAAACAACTGTCGAGTCTTCCCTGCCTCAGTATCGTTCCCTTCCTAGGCCTCGCCGTCGTCCACCGCCCTGGTGCTCTCGGCGTGGCGTGGTCAACGTGGTCAACGACCGACATGCATCTGAAGCGGACTGTACGTGGAGAGGCTGACAGCTGGGTCCATGGCCGCACACAAGGAAATGCCTCCTTATTACGCGCAAAATAATGATTCCTCCACCTGACATCTGGGACCCACCAAAAGGGCCTCTGTATTTCGCGAAAAAAACGTCACCGCCGCTGACAGCTCGGACCCACCAGCTATATCTTTGCACGCAAGGAAGTGCCTCCTTATTACGCACAAAAAAAATGAATACTCCCCCTGCTAGCTGGGACCCAGTATAGTGGGCCCACTAAGTTGACGGGGACGAAGTGCTTTGTCAACTTAGTCAATATGCACGATTCTAGCTCGACTGACCGTACGATGTCCATCCAATGGCCGTAGTGCTTCTTCAACCTCTGGTCTTCTTGCTCCAGCTGCCCAAAGCAGCGCCGGTCGTGCCGCCTGCTCCTGCCTCCCGTGGCCGGCTGTGCTGCCGCGGAGGCCTCACCGCCCCCATACTACTCCCACCGCTGGCCAGGCCATCCCTCCACTCCACTCACCCACACCCCCTGTTATTCTGCAGCGACGGCAGCGCAGCCGAACCAGTGAACCCTCGTACTCCTCTCCGCGTGGGCATCCACTACCGCATCTTCCCCGGCTCCGCATCGTCCCCTTCCTAGGCCTCGCCGTTGTCCACTGCGGTGGTGCACTCGGCGTGGCATGGTCAAGGACCGAATTCCATCGGAAGAATACTGTGCATGGAGAGGCTGACAGCTGGGTCCATGGCAGCCGCAAGGAAGTGCCTCCTTATTACACAGAAAATAATTATTCCTCCACCTGACAACAGGGACCCACCGGACGCCCACCAGTATTTCGCGAAAAAAACATTTGCCCCTGACTGCTGGGACCCACCCGACGGGCCACCGTATTTCGCGAAAAAACGTTCCCCCTGCTGTCAGCTCGGACACACCAGAAGTGCCTCCTTATTAAGCACAAAAAATGAATACCCCCCTGCTAGCTGGGATCCACCTTGGTGGGAGGCTGACTTGTGGGCCTACTAAGTTGACGGGGACGGAGGGCTTTGTCAACTTAGTCAATATAAACGATTCTAGCTCCAGTGACCGTACAATGTCCATCCAACAGCCGCAGTGCTTCTTCAACCTCTGGTCTTCTTGCTCCAACCACCCAAAGCAGCGCCGGTCGTGCCGCATGCTCCTGCCTCCCGCGGCCGGATGTGGTACCGCGGAGGCTTCACCGCCCCTAATATTCCCACCGCTGGCCAGGCCCTGCGGCGACGGCAGCCTCACACCGCAGCCGAACTAGTGAAACCTCGTACTCTTCTCCGCGTGGGCTTCCACTGCCACGTCTTCCTCGGCTCTGCGTTGTCCCCTTCCTAGGCCTCGCCGTCGTCGACCGCCCTGGTGCTCTCGGCGCGGCTGGTCAACATGGTCAAGGAACGACTTCCATCGGACGTGGACTGTACATGGAGAGGCTGACAGCTGGGTCCACGGCCGCAGCAAGGAAGTGCCTCCTAATTACATGGAAAATAATGATTCCTCCACCTGACAGCTGGGACCCATTGGACGGGCCACTGTATTTTGCGAAAAAACGTTTCCCCCTGACTGCTGGGACCCACCAGCTACATCTTTGCACGCAAGGAAGTGCGTCCGGGCAAAAAACAAACGATTCGCCCCCTGACTTCTGGGACCCACCAGCTACATCTTCGCACGCAAGGAAGTGCGTCCGGGCAAAAAAAACGATTCGCCCCCTCACTGCTGGGACCCACCAGCTACATCTTCACACGCAAGGAAGTGCCTGATAGTCGGGACCCACATGGTCAGAGCGTACGTAGCGTTGTCATTCTGGTCGAGAACATGTACGTACATATAGACTGGTGGATGTAGAGGCGCGCACGTGTCATAGTAGAGGCGCGCACGTAGCATGTACACGTACGTACAGCGGCCAAGGTGCAACAAAGAAAATACGGTCACGTATGTGTACATACGGGCGGGGTCTCAAATGCCTACTCGCGCATACGTACGGCGAGGGATCGTGTACATGGCTGGGTCGGAACGGAGAAACAACGTCGTCGTCGTGTTCATGGGGAGGCAACGAAATGCGTCGTGTTCATGGGGAGGCAACGGAATGCGTCGTGTTCATCAGGAGTCAACGGAATGCGTCGTGTTCATCGGGAGGCAACGGAACACGTGGGAGCCAACCGGCTGGGTCAGAACGGAATGCGTGGTCGTGTTCATCGGGAGGGCTTTGACGGAACAGGCGATGGAAACGAGGCCTGGCGTACCGCAGAACGGAGGAAACAGACCTCCTACGGTCGAAACGGGGGTCCTGTTGATCAGGAGGGGTATGGCGTATTGCAAAACGGAGGAAACGGACCTCCTACGGTCGAAACGGGGGTCCTGTTGATCGGGAGGGGTGTGGCGTACCGCAAAACGGACGAAACGGACCTCCTACGGTTGAAACGGGGGTCCTGTTCATCAGGAGGGGTGTGGCGTACCGCAAAACAGGACTCCACGGGATACTGTTCATCTCCACCGTCGACCTCCTCCAGCCTCCACGGGCGACCATCGACCTCCTCTAGCCTCCACGGGCTCCTGTTCATCCAGCCTCCACCGCGCGCTACTCCACCGGCTACTGTTCAACCACCCCTCCACCATCTACTGTTCATCCAGCCCTCCACACCACGGGGTCCTGTTCAACCACCCCTCCACGGGCACCCCTCCGCCGTCTACTGTTCATCCAGCCCTCCACCACACCATGGGGTCCTGTTCATCCAAAGGCAACGCCACCGCTCACTGTTCATCCACCCCCCGCGCAACGCTCACTGTTCGTCCAATCGATCGGCTTCAGTTAGCAGCAGTAGTGAAGGAATCGCTCGACCGGGTTCAGTTAACAGCCATCGATCGATCGCTCGGGTTCAGTAACGCGTAGTCTGCAGTGCAATCACTCGGGTTCAGTTAGAGCCCAACGCCTCGCTCGGGTTCAGTTAGAGCCAATACCATGCACACACGCGCATACATGTACGAGAGAAATGCGCATTGCTCGGCCCCCGACCTCCCACCGTAACCGGGAACTCGCCGAAATTTTCCTCCCCCTCGCTTCTACCACGGGTTTTTCCGTCATGGACGACCCAAAGAATGTCATGCAGCCGCGTCTCCGGCCTGCCCAGGAAGAAAAGCCCATTTTCTGTCATGATTTTTTTCATAGAAGTAGGAGCCCACCACATGTATGATGATACCGGGTTTTGTCACAATTATCGTCACTAGTCATAAACCCGTGCAACTGCACAGGCTAGAATTTGAGAACTTTTGACTGATATGTAGCAATTTATAAATAGTATGATAATTAGAAATCTTAAGTGAATTTAATTTCATTTTCAAAAGGTTAGCTTTTAATTTTTCCTTCCACATAAAATACAATATAGTTAGACAACAAATTTAAACAATGCATATATGACTTGAGCTGCTACAAACTTAGAAACTTTATAGCAGTTTTCTTATTATATATTGTAGTGTAGTATACTTTAGGAATTTGATACCATTTTTCTTGCATGATATTGTTTTTGTTGCAACATGTAGATGAGATTCGTCAAATCTATATAATACAAACTTGAGAAACTTCAATGTTTACATTTAGTAACATTTGTGCATACCCACTTAAGCAACCAATGCTTAACTACTGGTGTCCAACCAAATCTCCCTTCTAGTATAGCGGAACAATTGCCTGATATCAAGAGTAGAGACTGTGCACTTTAGAAAGTTACAGTGAAATATTTTATGGAAGTAATAGTTAATTTAATAATTAATATGCATATAAAGTCATATACCTGTTCAAAGTGATTGCTTCCATAACATTGATGCCACCACAGGTCGGTGCTAAACTCAAATTTGCATTTACATGCATATGTTACATTTTTTACATTTTAAAATATCTCATGACTGTCACACTGATGACATCTGTGTGTTGTTTATGTAACAATTGCTTATGCATCTGTACTGTTATAACCCAAAAGATTCGCAATATGTCTAGATATCGTGTTTAGCAAATGATAGAAAGTCATCTAATGGGAGTAGTGTATTTGATCTGTGAAGAATATAAACATAATAAGTATTTATATACCTGAGGAGTATAAATCATCATCATATATCTTTATATGAATAGTTCATTGCACATGCGTGTACATGCATTACACACCCTAACTTAATGACGCCACCATCGAAGTTAGCATGACTGTTGGGACGAACCACGATTAGGTTTCCCTATACTTGTCGGGCACGGACTGGTAGTAGTATCGTTCACCGAATAGGATTTAGAGTAGGATAGTTTAGCTTGTTTACAGACATGTACCACTTATGTAATCTGTACTATGAAACATAAAAGCAATAAAATCCAAAGGCACGATACAGGACTTTTGCGATCAACTCATGTCCTTGTGAAGTTTGCCTGTGCGTGTGTTTCATCGCATCGGGCCGTCCATCAAGCAAGTGGCCGACGGCCTTGTAGTTTCATACGTGCATGTGTCAGCCTTCATGTAAGGATCAATCCACATGTGTGCTTGCCTGGTTGATCAATTCCAGCTGTGTTTACATACATGGAGTTTGTCACGTAGTCACCTATATATGTCACCCTACAAGGTAGCAAAAAGTTGAACTCTAAAGTCATAATAGTTGATGGTATCTCGACCTACTTCCAGTATCTGACCTTTTATCAACAAAGAAACTGCATACAGGGTAGCAAAACTAATTGTTGATCTAACGTAGAACTGCTGACTTCATTGCTTTGTGAGAATAGTAACACTTGTCTCGGATATGTTTTCTACAGTTTATATATAGCTAAATTGAACTCACCATGTGTTCTCCGTCATCATCGGTTCAGCTCATTCCATGCTGCGTAGTTTGTGATGTTCCAATGGTAATTCATGACGCTGATGATCAAGAACTTCCAGCCTGCCATCACTAATAATGCATGAGCCTGTAGTCGTCCGCACATCAAGCAGATTCATACTGAACATGTGAAATCAATTGGTTCTATGTTGTGGTTACTTTAGCATTGCCAGCCGGCTGACCGGCAACGTGTTAGTGCACGCCGCCGTATCCTCCTCCACGCCTACAACTGAGGCCGGCTTGTATTCTCGCGTCTCCAGTGTGCAGATCAGCAAGCCTACATCCGAGGCCGGTGCACGCATGCATGCAGTCTTAATAGGAGGCCGCCCAACTTAGGATGAATCATATGCGTCAAGGCCATCTAGCTAGTCCGAGGCCGGCGTTATGTGCATGAAACTTCAAAATTGATGATGGCATGGAGAATAGAAGAATTAGGTTCTCTCGAGGATGCCGCAACGGCTTGATGATGGGAGTTTATTTTTCTTCAATACAATGCTAGAGTTTTGGAAAACTGGATCATTAGGCGAGGAGCCGAGGACTCCATGATGTTTTCCTTTTAGCCTCATAATGATTTTATAATCTAATGATTTCTTTCCTTTTTGACAGGATGCCCATGATTGTTTTTCTTGATTTACAAATTGCGTATTGCTATGACTCCGACCACGTTCACTTGTTGATCTCAACGGTAGATGTGTAATACATACAGATTTATTTTATGTTTTTTTTTTCTGAAAATTAATGTGGATTTTCCATCGGTATATTTGTTTCACGGGCAATCAGCCGGATCGTGGATCTCTTCTATCGTTGTATTTTTTTCTCGTTGGAGATTTTACCAGAGGCTCCATTTGGTATTTTTATTCCACGGGCAATTAGTGGGATCGTGGATTCTTTCATCGTTGTTTTTTTGACATTTATTTATGGTTGGAGATCTTAACGGAGGCTTTCCTTTTTTTTGTGGGGTTTCCTTCTTATTATTCTTTTGACAATCACGGAGGTTTTCCTTGTGTGTTTTTCTCGCGTGGGGATTACCTTGTTTTTTTGCGTGAGCCTTTCCTTCTTTTGCTCCCTAATGTTGGACTTGTCATGATTCACACAAAAAAAATGGTTGGACGTGTCACATGTGTTTTTTAGAGATCTGGATCATTTGCGTTATGTAAGTTTTCCTTTTATCTTGACCGTAAATTTTACAATCTAACGGTTTAATTAATTTTGATGATGTGGATTAATGAGAGATCATGAATGGTGCCTCCAATTAGTAAATATAAGATAGAAGTGTCATATGTATGATAGAAAAAAATTCGTTCGGCCCAAAATGTCATGGATGTGTCTTTTTTTGTAGTGATTTGCTATCAATATTGTTGAGTTTGGTTCACTTTTATTTTGAAGTTGCTAAAAAATTCAGAAAAATATGAAGAGATTCTTGAGGGGCTCATCGAGCCGAAGCTCGAAGGATAAACAAAGTGAAGAGAACAAGAAGCCCAAGTATAATCTCCCTCGCACCATGGAGGTTCGGCCGTGTGAATGGTCTTGTGATGATTTCTTGAGAGCAGCTGGGATTTATGATGATTTCTATGAATTGGCTGAGAATGCAGGCCTCACCGCCTTCCTCCACAACCAACGTGAACAGTATCTCTTACTCACCAATATCTTTCTGCAAAACTTTCATTTCCATGCTAGGATCTCACCACCTACGGTGGAATTTTATTTATATGATGAGCCTAAGGAGATGTCACTTCATGATTTTTGATGGGTTTGTTTGATACCTTTTGAGGGAAGCGTAGAGGAACCACATTGTGACGATGTGGAAGGGTTTATTGATACAATTGCCGCAGGGGAATCGAGGAAAGTTTCTGATGTAAGAATTACTAGCATACATTTTCCTTTTTTAAGTTACTTCGTAATATTTGCTAGTAGATGCTTAATTGGTCGCGGAAACTGTGGCAACCTTAGTGCCCCTCATATTGTTATTTTGTGCCATGCCTTGTTCCGTGATGACACATTTAGTATGGGCGGTATTTTGCAAAGCGGTTAAATCTTAACTGTACTAAGGGCCCCATCTTGGGAGGTATCTTTGCGTCGCGCCTCGCTGCACATTTTAACATACCTATTAGGCTTTATGAGAAAGAAGAGAAGTTGTTGCCTCCTATTTTTCTAAACTATAAGAGTATCTTAGCACATGATTTTATCGTTAAGAATAAGTAAAAGATGCTTAAGTACAAGTTGATATTTGACAAAAATCACCCTAAGACTATTACTTTGCCTGCTCCTTCTTTGTTTGACTTATCTGCAGGCAAGTACCTTGTTCCGCTAGAGGCCATTCACGACTACCGAAACCCCACACCGGCTACAGAGCAAGAGCCAGAACCATAATTTTATCCTCATCGGCAGTCTGTTTATCAGTGGAATCCGGAAGAGATTGCCAACCAGTGGCACCAGGGGGATTCTTCTCAGTACGACCCCAACTATTACTTTGGATATCCGCTAGGCTAGCCGTGGCCATAGACCAACTTAGGCCAAAAGCCTAAGCTTGGGGGAGTACGTATTTCTCACCGACATTACATTTATGTTCACACACTCATGCTATTTGTCGGTGCTCATACTTTTTCACTATAATATCCATGCCAGTTTATTTTCCTTTTTATGCTTTGTTCTTGTGTGTTTGATAAACCTCAAGAAAAAAGAAAAAAAAATTAGTTGTAGCTTTTAGCTAGTTTACTTTCCATGCCTGTAGTAGTAATAATTAAATAGAAAACCCAAAAAGATTTCTCATTCTTCTTTTGCTTGTTGGGAGCTTTCCCGTGTAAATGGTTTTGTTTCTTTTCTTTAGGGGTCGAGAGGAGAAGACCATAATGAAAATGTTGAGTGGCTCTCATATGCATTATTGTTGATCTAACAAAGAGCCCATATTACCTTGTCTTCTCTCTTGAATTGAATGCTTGCAGATTCTAGCTTAGTCCAATGCACGTGCACAATTATTATTTTCCACACTATTCGGTCGTGCAAGTGAAAGGCAATAATGATGGTTATATGATGAACTTATTGAGATGAGAAAAGCTGGTATGAACTCAACTTCTCTTGTTTTTGTAAATATGATTAGTTCATCATTCCTGATTCAGCCTATTATGAATAAACATGTTTGTAATGACAATTAGAGATTATAGTTGCTTATGCCATGCTTAATTAGCTAGGAGCTTATAATGATTTACCTTGCATGCCAACATGCTATTAAAATGGTTGTGATGTGGTATGATAGGGTGGTATCCTCTTTTCAACGATTCAAGTGGCTTGACTTGGCACATGTTCACGCATGTAGTTGAAACAAAATCAACATAGCCTCTACGATATTTATGTTCATGGTGCATTATATCCTACTCATGCATGCATTCGGTGTTGACTAATTTTAATGCATGTTCATGATTGTTCTCGCTCTCTAGCTGGTCGCTTCCCAGTATTTTTCTAGCCTTCACTTGTACTAAGCGGGAATACTGCTTGTGCATCCAATTCCATAAACCCCAAAGTTGTTCCATATAAGTCCACCATACCTACCTATATACAGTATCTACCTGCCGTTCCAAGTAAATTTGTATGTGCCAAACTCTAAACCTTCAAATAAACATTCTATTTTGTATGCTCGAATAGCTCATGTATCAACTAGGGCTGTCTGTATCTTCCATGCTAGGCGGGTTATTCTCAAGAGGAGTGGACTCCGCTCCTCACTCACGAGAAAAGGGCTGGTCACCGGGATGCCCAGTCCATGCTTTATGCAAATCAAATCAAAGTAACTACAAACAAAACTCCCCTAGGACTCTTGTTAGTTGGAGGCACTCGTTGTTTCGAGCAAGCCATGGATTGATGCTTGTTGGTGGAGGGGGAGTATAAACTTTACCATTTTGTTTGGGAACCGCCTATAATGTGTGTAGCATGGAAGATATCGAGATCTCTCGGTTGTTATGTTGACAATGAAAGTATATCGCTCAAAATATTATTCATATCTATTTCAAAACTGAGTTCTGGCACCTCTACAAATCCCTGCTTCCCTCTGCGAAAGGCCTATCTATTTACTTTTATGTTGAGTCATCATCCTCTTATTAAAAAGCACCAGTTGGAGAGCAGCACTGTCATTTTCATCCATTACTGTTAGTTTAGACTGAGTATGACTTGACTGGATCTCTTTTACCATGAATTATAATGTCTAGTCAGTCCTTGATCTTTAAAGGTGCTATGCATTTATGTTTTGCGGTCTCAGAAAGGGCTAGCGAGATACCATCTTGTCATATCATATCATGATTGTTTCGAGAAAGTGTTGTCATCCGAGATTTATTATTATTTCTCGCTAGTTGATTATGTCATTGATATGAGTAAACATGAGACCTAAATGTTATTGTGAATATGGTTAGTTCATAATCTTTGCTGAAAACTTGAATGCTGGCTTTACATATTTACAACAACAAGAGCAAACAGAGTTTGTAAAAGTTTTTCTTTATCACTTTTAGTTTATCAACTAAATTGCTTGAGGACAAGCAAAGGTTTAAGCTTGGGGGAGTTGATACGTCTCCATCGTATCTACTTTTCCAAACACTTTTGCCGTTGTTTTGGACTCTAACTTGCATGATTCGAATGGAACTAACCCGGACTGACGCCGTTTTCAGCATAATTGCCATGGTATTGTTTTTGCGTAGAAACAAAAGTTCTCGGAATGACCTGAAAATCAACGGAGAATTATTTTGGAATATATAAAAAAAATACTGGAATAAAGATCCACGTCAGGGGGCCCACCACCTGTCCATGAGGGTGGGGGCGCGCCCTACCACCTAGGCACACCCCCTGCCTCGTGGGCCCCCTGACGCTTCACTGACCTCAACCTTGACTCCATATATTCGTGTTCGGGGAGAAAAAATCAGAGAGAAGGATTCACCGTGTTTTATAATATGGAGCCGCCGCCAAGCCCTAAACACTCTCGGGAGAGCTGATCTGGAGTCCGTTTGGGGCTCCGGAGAGGGGAATCCGTCGCCATCGTCATCATCAACCTTCCTCCATCACCAATTTCATGATGCTCACCGCCGTGCATGAGTAATTCCATCGTAGGCTTGCTGGACGGTGATGGGTTGGATGAGATTTATCATGTAATCAAATTAGTTTTGTTAGGGTTTGATCCCTAGTATCCACTATGTTCTGAGATTGTTGTTGCTATGACTTTGCTATGCTTAATGCTTGTCACTAGAGCCCGAGTGCCATGATTTCAGATCTGAACCTATTATATTTTCATCAATATATGAGAGTTCTTGATCCTATCTTGCAAGTCTATAGTCACCTACTATGTGTTATGATCTGGCAACCCCGAAGTGACAATAATCGGGACCACTCCCGGTGATGACCGTAGTTTGAGGACTTCACGTATTCACTATGTGTTAATGCTTTGGTCTGGTACTCTATTAAAAGGAGGCCTTAATATCCCATAGTTTCCATTAGGACCCCACTGCCACAGGAGGGTAGGACAAAAGATGTCATGGAAATTCTTTTCCATAAGCACATATGACTATATTCGAAATATATGCCTACATTACATTGATGAACTGGAGCTAGTTCCGTGTCACCCTAGGTTATGACTGTTACATGATCGATCGCATCCGGCATAATTCTCCATCACCGATCCAATGCCTATGAGCTTTCCATATATTGTTCTTCACTTATTTACTTTTCCGTTGTTACTGTTACAATCACTACAAAACCCAAAAATATTACTTTTGCTGCCGTTACCTTTTTCCACCGTTACCACTACTATCATATTACTTTGCTACTAAATAACTTGCTGCAGATATTAAGTTTCCAGGTGTGGTTGAATTGACAACTCAGTTGCTAATACTTGAGATTATTCTTTGGCTCCCCTTATGTCGAATCAATAAATTTGGGTTGAATACTCTACCCCTGAGAACTGTTGCGATCCCCTATACTTGTGGGTTATCAAGCGTCACCGGTTGAGGGGCGATAGTGGTTGCTCTAGCGGGGCTTCAGGGATCTCATCGATGAACTCTATTTCCTTTTGTGGCCATTGGATGTGATGTAACAATGTTTCTCCCAAGGTCCTTTGCTCATCGAAGTCTCATAGGACATTCTTCAGGGCAAATTCATCGATTCCAGGCTTTACTTCAGTCACGTAGCACTTCACACAACGCGGCTTCAATGGCACATTGTCCAACAAGAGGCCATCTTCTAGGAAGGGTGGGCAAACCCAGGCTGTTGCAAATTTTAATGTACCTTCATAATGTGTAACTACACCCTTCAGTCTGTCTTTCATTCTAGATAGATCAGATATAGCATCATCACGAGTAGCTATAGTCTCAGTGTCGCTGGGGTCAGCTAATGCATAGATACTCTTGTGCAGTGTTGTCACACAATAAGCAGCATCCTCCATGCCCGCCTCCCCTCCGATCTGCTCGCTATCTGTCAGTGTTAGAGTCTTCTACATCATCATTGAGTCCTCAACATCCTTTTGAATAGACGGATAAATCTACTTCCTCAACCTTTCATACAATGCATTCTGCTTCATTTCACTCCTTGCTTTTTTCATGCTGAGCCTCTCTTCTTTGCCAAGTGTGAAAGCCCTCTTGTGCGCGACATTAACACCTATACCCCTTGCACGGCTAGGGGGCTCTTTTATTTCCAGATCAACGGACAGAATGTCACATGGCCCCGAGTTCCTGTAGAACCTTCCAGGGATCTTGGAAGCCTCTAACATCACTTGATACAGTTCGGCGTCACGTGAGTTTTCAAAGTAATAAGTTCCGTCATCACGCCTCTTGGCACGTGCCCGCAAGTAGTATCTGGTGTGTTTGCCCCTGATTTCACTAAAGGCCGGACTCCCACCTGCCACTATTGCTTCTTTGTCCTCCTGCTTCCATATCAGTTTCATGCCGTAGTATCCTACCACACCCATATGGTGGGGGTGTATGTTCTTCTTCTGAAGTTCCGATTGCTTGAAACTTTTCTCAGCAAACTCTTTAGTTGCCCTGACCCTTTTGAATTCTGCCCAGTCTGCCTTTGTAATTTGGGGGTATGCGGGGATTGGGTCCTTGCCTTCACTCAAGTACTTCTTGTATAGCACATGCTTCCAGTTTCACTAAGCATCCCTAGCCTTCTTTAGTGCAGCGTGTTCCACCTGCATTCTCCACTGCTCTGGAATGTTGAAGTGATCCATGATCTCCTGGACTATCCTTCGCCGTGTTTCTGTGTTAGCCTTCCGAAACCCCAGCAGATTAATGTTGAGCCTTGTCCTGCCAACAAATCCACACACACTCCTGAACCTCGTGCATGCTTTATCTGGTTTAGTTGGAGCCCAAGACTTTAAATCAATCTTGGTTACATAATATACACCTTTAGGCTGGTGTGTGGGCTTCCTTGGAGCATTCCTTCGTGTCCTGACCGGAAGGGTAATTGCTGCAGCTCTATCCCGTTCAAGATTACTTGATCGCTCACAATCTGCTGAAGACCTAGGGTTGTCCGAATCAGATGAAGATACATCGCCTGCAGCATGAGTGATTCCACTGCTACTCGACATCTACAGAGAACACATGCGAAACTCAGGAAAGGAGGATAATCATAAAACTAACAACTTGGTATCAAGCTTTCTAAACATGACATGCAATAATTTAGAAAATGTACGACTAATTTGATAAGTTTGTGTGACTCGGGCGCCCGCAATCTGTAAATAGGCAGTAACTTATAGGAACAAATACAGCTTATCTATAGTAAGGAAGGTAGATAATGAAGATATATACACTCTCCATTATTTTATAGCCGATTTGGGAACATATAAAACAAAATTGGAAGAGGGATTGTGAGGAAATATGCCTCACCGCGATGGAGAGCAGTAACTAGTAGGCTTCTTAATGCAAACCCGGTCGGACCACAGGAGAGGCGAGGGTTACTACATCGATATGCTCAAGGGTGGTTAGCGAGCAAATGAAGACGGCGAGGCATGGGTCGTCGCGTGTTGGGAACGGCAGTGGAGGTAGGCTTGACTCCGAACAGCGGGCACACGGCTGGGGTGAGCACGGCGGCGCCGGAGAGGGTTTTGCCGTGGATCTGGGGGAGGAATAGTTGGCGATGGAGATTGGGTGAACTAGTTGAGTGAAACGCGGGCGAACGGTGGGGGGATGAGGATTGTCGTTCGATCTGGGAGCATCTAATGGTGCAGACGTACGATCCATGGGGTTTGAGTTCTGGACAATCAGAACGCATGACTCAGATCGAGCGTGCAGCAAAGGGGGGGCATCGACCATGGTTTGGTAGGCATACAACTTTCGTGAGTGAACCGTGTGCTATTTGAAAACATTTTTTGGGGAGGGGCTATTTGAAAACATTTACATGTGCTGTCGAAAGGGATGAGGATCGCCGTTTGATCAAGGAGAATCCAACGGTGCAGACGTACGATCTATGGGGTTTGGGTTCCGGCCAATCAGAACACACGACTCAGATCGCGCGTGTGGGAGAGGGGGGGGGCATCGGCCACGATTTAGTGGACACAAGGCTTTCGTGAGTGAACCGTGTGCTATTTGAAAACATTTACATTACGTAACATCATATTTTTGTTCGAATGAAAACATGAGTTCATCATTTCGCCTCCAATTTTTTTCCATGGTAAGAAATCACGATTGTACCCTATGGTTTGATTTTCGGGTACATTTTACCAGGTGGCAGGCCTTGCTAGCAATTTCAAACTTTGAATATGCAAAAAAGGAGATTTTGTTTGTATGTATGTATATAGTCGCAACAACACGTGCATGTTAGCAAGATCATTTGTGTGTCGCTTTGCGAGTTTTCATTCATTATGCGAGAAATGAGAAAAAACTTCAAACAGTTCGGCTACAGGGTGCGGCCAGAGGCGTAGGCATTGTTGTTATTTTAATTTCAGGAAAGGCATATAGAGTCTGGAAAATAACGAAAATCATTGTGTCATTGTCGAGTGCTCTCACGATCGCATGGAATTTTTTTGTAAAGTTGGCAAAAGTTTTGGTGCTCGCACCTTCCATACCGGAGCATCTCACAAGAAGGATCATAGTTTCCAAAAGGAGATGTGACACTTAGGACTACAAATCGTCAGTTACTAGCTACATCGTTCCGGCCCATTTCAGGTCATCTGCTATGTTTAAGTCATTCTTTGCACTTACCTTGCATTGCATTTTAGTGCATATAGTTAATTAAAGTCAAAGACCCTACCACAACTACATGTCGGTGTTTTAGTTGGGATGTATATACTTAGGCTGCTCATAGTGGAGAGTGTCATATACTAGTATCATTCATATATATATGATACTAATGTGTGATACTATCTTTAATTAATTATAGAGCACATTATAATACATAGAGTATAGTAGCATAGATCATATTTATTGCCATGCATGACACAAATTAGCATCACATTTAACATGATATGGTATCTACCTATATGTTAGTCTAACCATCTCTATATATATTTAATTCTTTGCCACATCAGCATACTTGCTATTTCCGAGTGCATGACATCGGCGACTATGATACCACCACTATGGCCAGCCTTATATAGTGTATGATACTACGTACGTACCTTCATAGTGCATATATAGTATCATAGAGTATTATATATATCATAGATGACAGTATTTATGGCCATGTATGACACAAAATAGTATATCATTTATTATATATATATGTTACAGTATCTACCTATGTTACTGCTTCTTTGCCACATCATCATATTTGTTATTCCCTAGTGCATGATACCAGCTATGATACCCCCACTATGGCCACCCTAAGGCTAGTCGTAATATGGGAGTATCAAGCGGTATCATGCATGCCAACTAGACTTTTGGATGATGTGGCACACAGTTAAATGAGGAAAGAGAGGATGTGGTGTCATATCATGATACCATATCATATTAAATGTTTTACGACTTTGTGTCATGCATGGCAATTAATAAGGCAACCTAAGATACTAACTTATGATACTATGCATGCGCGCAATATGGAGGTATTACCGATCATATACTAGTATCATGCATATATACTCCCTCCTTTCCGGTTTATAGGCTTATCTCAAAATTTTAGTTTTCCCATTTTATAAGGCTCAATTTGGTTGACCATCGCATGTTCAGATTCCAAAGTGCATTAAATCATTGCATGCAAGTATTAAGAGAAAACTGACCAATGCATGTACTATCATGCATGTATTGCAATTAATATATTGGTAAACATATTTTTTTGAGGAAAACTAAAGAATTAGTTGGGTGTTTTTGGAAATTACAAAAAGTATTCCACCACTCACCATCTACCTTGGTTGGTGAGATTTTTGAATTGAGGCCTATAAACCGGAAAGGAGGGAGTATGACACTAGCTAGTCTATGATATACTAGCTACCTCACTAAGAGCATGGTTAATAATACAGCCAATGGTCGGCTATAAGAAGTTGCCATGTCATATACAACCAACCTCTTAGCCGAAATGTACAATAATAAGTTTTAAATACGTACTAGTTTATCAATAGTTGGCCCACCTTACATCCTCACAAAGTGTCTTCGGTCCCATGTTGCAGCTGGCTCTACTAACCAAGAATCCGCTTCTCTTCTCTCTCCTTTTCTCTTAATTTCCGCCAACTAATAAGCACATATATATATATATATTATTCTATTCCCTATAGCCTGCTTATGTCACTCTATTGTACTTGCTCTAAGTCTAGCCACAAAGGAGAGTAACATACACTAGTAACATACACATATCCCTAGACTATGTTACTACCTTTCATAGTGGGTAGTAACATAAGTATGGTAACATGCAAAGCCTCATTTATTAGGTTATAGACTCATATTGCATTGGGACATGTGATGTTATACAGTAACTAGCAAAGTTACTCAAACTACCTCCTCATTAACTCATTGCCACATAAGAACATTTGTTGAGGTGGACTCAATGTTACTGCTGAAGTTACTCCCACTGTGGCTAGTCCAATGCATAGTATCATAGATTAGTATCATATGTAGTACTTTATTCATTGTCATGCATGACACATAGTAGCATAGCATTTATTATGATATGGTTTCATGATATGATACTTAACCCTCCGTTTCTTCATTTAATCCTATGACAGCTCATCAAAATTGCCTAGTTGGCATTCATGATACTAGCTATGATACCCCCTTACTATCAGCCTAGCAAAGAAGGTGTACAGATCATTTGTGCATCGCTTTGTGAGTTTTCATCCGTTTCTTCGAGAAGCAGGGAGAAGTTCCAAACATTTCGGCTGCAAGGTGTGGCCACTAGCGTAGGCCTAGTTGGTATTTTAATTACAGGAAATTCAGATGTAGTTCGGACATCATCAAAATCGATGTGTGCCCGTGGCGTGCTCTCACGACCCCGTGGAAAAAAATTGGTAAAGTTCGGCACAAGTTTTGATGACCGCTCCTTCCAAACCGGAGAATCTCACATGAAGGATCATGGTTTCCAAAAGGAGACGTGTCAATTCAAACTCCTGTGGCCGGTGACTTCATCGTTTGGCCTCATAAAAATTTCCACGGTACGCAATCACCATTATACCACGAGTTTGATTTTCTGGCGCATTTCAGGTATCATTATCTATATTTATGACATTTTTTGAGATTAACATGCATTTTTTGCATAAAAATAAAATTACAACCGGAACGGCATGTGCTGTCGAAAGGGATGAGGATCACTGTTCGATCTGGGAGCATCCAATGGTGCAGACATACGATCCGTGGGGTTTGGGTTCTGGCCAATCAGAAAGCACAACTCAGATCATGGGTGGGGTTTGGTCGGCACACGGCTTTCATCGACGAAGCATGTACTATCGCAAACCGGATTGCATATTTTTGTTCACACATACTGTAGTGAGATCAATTGAGTGTGCTACCTCTATGATATAGTAATAACAAAAAACTATTCATATTCATTGCCTGAGCTCACAGCATATCAAGGTCAACATATTAACGGTTCTTACATCAACAGAAAACCGGGCATAACTCACAAGTTCAGTACATGTGACAGTTCTAAGTTGAACGAATTAAGTTGCAGGGTAGGCATAAAGACTGGTCTTACGTCTTAATTCCCATGTACATGGGGGAACTGGGATCATTACGTTGACCCCGAATGAACTTTATTTTTTTTTGATAATTTTACGCTTCTCTGTTACACGGGTGCGTGATCCCTTGGCTGGCAACTCATCAAATTCATCGTACTCGTCCTCATCGGTAACATCGTCAACACCCAGTACCCTTCTCTTCCCATGCATCACTAAATGGCAGTTCTTATGCAAGGGGTCCTCCACAAAGAAAATCTGGGTAGCATCGCTCGCAAGAATGAATGTGTCCGCGTGATATGCCATCGTTGTCCTGTTAACACAGGTCTTCCTGTACTCATCAATCCTTACCTGACCAAGAGGGATCCATGCGCACCTGAATAGTGCCATCTTAACTTTCACATAGTCAAGCTCCCAAATCTCTTTGATGGTTCCATAGTATACCCTTTTATCAGCTTCATTTACAGTCATGAATTCTATTCGAACATAATTGTTCTAATATGAGGTCTTCTGATCACGTTCCTCAGTGTAGAACATGTATACATTTATGTCATATGCTTGGTACGTCAACACCGTAGGTGATGGCTTTTGTGCCAACCATGTGGCAATGTCATCGGTGGATCCTTGTGCGGAACGATTCTTCAGCCATTCGGCGTAGTTCTTAGTGTGCTCCTTCATCTCCACATCTGATGAAGGCACCATTGGTAAGAAGCTTTGGCATATCTCCGCCAAGTGTTCTTCGGCATAAGCGCTAAGAACTGGGTGGTTAAGCAGTTCCATCAAATGGGCTTTCTCTGCCAATTCTCTGGGTGCAGCCATTTGCCTGCCAGCAAGGACCGGCTTACCTTTCAGCCTTCCCTTGTGGAGACAGAGGGGCAAACCTATAGGTCTTTGTTTCATGTATTCGATGCAAAACTCAACCACCTCCTCCATGGTATAACCTTGTAGGATGCTTGCCTATGGATGGTTTCGGTTCCGGCAAAAGCGCTTCAGTATTCCCATGAACCGCTCGAAGGGATACATGTTGCGAAGAAACACAGGACCACATGTTGGGGAACGTAGTAATTCAAAATTTTCCTACAATCACGCAAGATCTATCTAGGAGAAGCATAGCAACGAGACGGGAGAGTGTGTCCATGTACCCTCATAGACCGAAAGCGGAAGCGTTTAGTAACATGGATGATGTAGTCGAACGTCTTCATGATCCAACCGATCCAAGTACCGAACGTACGACACCTCCATGTTCAGCACACGTTCAGCACGATGACGTACCTCAAGCTCTTGATCTAGTTGAGGACATGGGAGAGTTTCGTCAGCACGACGGCATGGAAACGGTGATGATGAAGTTACCAGCGCAGGGCTTTGCCTAAGCACTATGACGATATGATCGAGGTGTTAAACTGTGGAGGGGGGCACCGCACACGGCTAAGAGATTGTTTTTTGTCCTTTGGGGTGCCCCCTGGCCACATATATAAAGGAGGGGGAGAGACGTCGGTGGCCAGGAGGGGCGCGCCATGGGGGGAGTCCTACTTGGACTCCTAGTCCAAGTAGGATTCGTCCCCCTTTTCCTTTCTTCCACCGGAGGGAATAGGAAGGAGAGGGATAGGGAAAGGGAAGGGGGGCGCCTCCCCCTCCTCCTTATCCTATTCGGACTCCCAAGGAGGGGGGCGCGCGACCACCTCCCGTGGGCTTCCCTCTCTCTCTCCCTTAGGCCCATGTTGGCCCAACACTTCACCAGGGGGTTCCGGTAACCCCTCGGTACTCCAGAAAAATACCCGGATCACTCGGAACCATTCCGATGTCCAAATATAACCTTCCAATATATGAATATTTACCTCTTGACCATTTTGAGACTCCTCGTCATGTCCGTGATCTCATCCGGGACTCCGAACAAACTTCGATCATCAAATCACATAACTCATAATGCAAACCTTCATCGAATGTTAAGCGTGCGAACCCTATGGGTTCGAAAACTATGTAGACATGACCGAGACACATCTCCGGTCAATAAAAAATAGAAGAACCTGGATGCTCATATTAGCTCCTACATATCCTATGAAGATCTTTATCGGTCAAACGCGTAATAACATACGTCTTTCCCTTTGTCATCGGTATGTTACTTGCCCGAGATTCGATCGCCGGTATCATCATACCTAATTTAATCTCGTTACCGGCAAGTCTCTTTACTCGTTCCGTAGTGCATCATCCCACAACTAACTCATTAGTCACATTGCTTGCAAGGCTTATAGTGATGTGCATTACCGAGAGGTCCCAGAGATACCTCTCCGATACACGGAGTGACAAATCCTAATCTTGATCTATGCCAACTCAACAAACACCATCGGAGACACCTGTAGAGATCTTTATAATCAACCAGTTACATTGTGACGTTTGATAGCACACAAAGTGTTGCTCCGGTATTCGGGAGTTGCATAATCTCATAGTCAGAGGAATATGTATACGTCATGAAGAAAGCAATAGAAATAAAACTAAATGATCATTGTGCTAAGCTAACAGATGGGTCTTGTCCATCACATCATTCTCTAATGATGTGATCATGTTTATCAAATGACAACACATGTCTATGGTTAGGAAACTTAACCATCTTTGATTATGGAGGTAGTCAAGTAGAGGCATACTAGGGACACTTTGGTTGTCTATGTATTCACAAATGTACTAAGTTTCCGGTTTATACAATTCTAGCATGAATAATAAACATTTATCATGATATATGTAAATATAAATAACAACTTTATTATTGCCTCTAGGGCATATTTCCTTTAGCCTCCCACTTGCACTAGAGTCAATAATCTATATTACATAGTAATGTTTCTCACACCGATGGAGTCTCGGTGCTGATCATGCTTTGCTCATGGAAGAGGCTTAGTCAATGGGTCTACAACATTCAGATTCATATGTATTTTGCAAATCTCTATGTCTCCCGCCTTGACTTGATCGCGGATGGAATTGAAGTGTCTCTTGATGTGTTTGGTTCTCTTGTGAAATCTGGATTCCTTCGCCAAGGCTATTGCTCTAGTATTGTCACAAAAGATTTTCATTGGACCCGATGCACTAGGTATTACACCTAGATCAGATATGAAATCCTTCATTGGCTGCTTCCGAAGCAGCTATGTACTCCGCTTCACACGTAGATCCCACCATGATGCTCTGTTTGGAACTGCACCAACTGACAGCTCCACCATTCAATATAAATACGTATCTGGTTTGTGACTTAGAGTCATCCGGATCAGTGTCAAAGCATGCATCGACGTAACCATTTACGGCAAGCTCTTTGTCACCTCCATAAATGAGAAACATATCCTTAGTCCTTTTAAGGTATTTTAGGATGTTCTTGACCGCTGTCTAGTGATCCACTCCTGGATTACTTTGGTACCTCTCTGCTAAACTTATAGCAAGGCACACATCAGGTCTAGTACACAGCATTGCATACATGATAAAACCTATGGCTGAGGCATAGGGAATGACTTTCATTTTCTCTCTATCTTCTTGTGTGGTCTTAATTTCACACCTTATAACACAGGAAAGAACCCTTTCTATGACTGATCCATTTTGAACTTTTCTTCAAAACTTTATCAAGGTATGTGCTTTTGTGAAAGTCCAATTAAGCGTCTTGATCTATATCTATAGATCTTGATCAGATATGAAATCCTTCATTGGCTGCTTCCGAAGCAGCTATGTACTCCGCTTCACACGTAGATCCCACCATGATGCTCTGTTTGGAACTGCACCAACTGACAGCTCCACCATTCAATATAAATACGTATCTGGTTTGTGACTTAGAGTCATCCGGATCAGTGTCAAAGCATGCATCGACGTAACCATTTACGGCAAGCTCTTTGTCACCTCCATAAATGAGAAACATATCCTTAGTCCTTTTAAGGTATTTTAGGATGTTCTTGACCGCTGTCTAGTGATCCACTCCTGGATTACTTTGGTACCTCTTTGCTAAACTTATAGCAAGGCACACATCAGGTCTAGTACACAACATTGCATACATGATAAAACCTATGGCTGAGGCATAGGGAATGACTTTCATTTTCTCTCTATCTTCTTGTGTGGTCTTAATTTCACACCTTATAACACAGGAAAGAACCCTTTCTATGACTGATCCATTTTGAACTTTTCTTCAAAACTTTATCAAGGTATGTGCTTTTGTGAAAGTCCAATTAAGCGTCTTGATCTATATCTATAGATCTTGATGCCCAATATATAAGCAGCTTCACCGAGGTCTTTCATTGAAAAATTCTTATTCAAGTATCCTTTTATGCTATCCAGTATTCTTATCAACAATATGTCATCCACATATAATATTAGAAATGCTACAGAGCTCCCACTCACTTTCTTGTAAATACAGGCTTCTCCAAAAGTTTGTATAAAACCATATGCTTTGACCACACTATCAAAGCGTATATTCCAACTCTGAGAGGCTTGCACCAGTCCATAAATGGATCGCTGGAGCTTGCACACTTTGTTAGCACCTTTAGGATCGACAAAACCTTCTGGTTGCATCATATACAACTCTTCTTTAAGATATCCATTAAGGAATGCAGTTTTGACATCCATTTGCCAAATTTCATAATCATAAAATGTGGCAATTGCTAACATGATTCGGACAGACTTAAGCATCGCTACGGGTGAGAAGGTCTGTTCATAGTTAACTCCTTGAACTTGTTGAAAACCTTTCGCAACAAGTCGAGCTTTGTAGGAAATAACATTACCGTCAGCGTCAGTCTTCTTCTTGAAGGTCCATTTATTCTCTATGGCTTGCCGATCATCGGGCAAGTCAATCAAAGTCCACACTTTGTTCTCATACATGGATCCCATCTCAGATTTCATGGCCTCAAGCCATTTTGCGGAATCTGGGCTCATCATCGCTTCCTCATAGTTTGTAGGTTCGTCATGGTCTAGTAACATGACTTCCAGAACAGGATTACCGTACCACTCTGGCATGAAACGTACTCTGGTTTACCTACAAGATTCGGTAGTAACTTGATCTAAAGTTTCATGATCATCATCATTAGCTTCCTCACTGATTGGTGTAGGAATCACAGGAACTGATTTCTGTGATGAACTAGTTTCCTATTCGGGAGAAGGTACAATTACCTCATCAAGTTCTACTTTTCTCCCACTCACTTTTTTCGAGAGAAACTCCTTCTCTAGAAAGGATCCATTCTTAGCAACAAATATCTTGCCTTCGGATCTGTGATAGAAGGTGTACCCATGTAACATCCCAAATTTTCAATTTGGAATGTTATACATAGATCATTCATGCATATCATATTTTGTTGCATTTTGTTTCGCGATCCTCAAAATCCTAAGGAACTCAAGGTCCCTCAGGGAGAGTTGGGGATTTCTCAGTTTTCATATTTGAGTTTTATCAAATATTGAAACAAGGATATTTGGTTTTAATTATTTTTCCCTCCGAAAAATATTTCATATTAAAATATATTAGAGGAGATAATATGACTTCTCCAAAAAAAATGAAATATCGGAGGAAAAATATTAAAATCAATTATTTGATTTTATTCGGAGTTTATTGCTATTTTATTTGAATTAGAAAAATTGCATGTTTTTCAAAGTTGCATTTTAGGGCCAAGAAAATGTTCATCTTGTTCTAAATAATTTATTTAGATGGTGAAAATTTGTTTTGGCATTTTTAGATTTTTATTTTATTTTCTAGGATTTATTTAAGTTCCAGCGAAATTATTTAAAGAAGAAGTCTCGGCACCCGACTAGGCCGAAGCCCAGCCCAGCCGGCCCGCTAGCCTCGCGCCGCTGTCTCCTTCCAGGAGACTGGGAGGCCGCCGCCGCCCGCGCCGCCGAGTCCGGCCAGGACCCTGCCGCGCCCCCTTGCCCCCTCCCCAAGAAAGCACCCCCCTCCTTTTATACCCCGCCCCCGGAGCCCCCCCCACCACGAACCCCATTGCCTGCCTCGCCCCGCCCCGCCCCACAGCGTCGCTCATCGCCGCCTAGCCGTGCCGCTCCGCGGCCTTTGCCCTGCGCCGCCGCTCGCCGTGGCCTCCTGTCGCCGCCCCGCGCCGCCCACCACCGCAGCCCCACCTCGCCGGAGCCGCCGCCCCGCCTCGCCGGACCTTGCCGGAGGTAAAGCTGCCGTTGCTGCCGCCGATTTTTTTAGAAAAGACCGATCCAGTTTTTTAGAAAAACCCTAGGTTTGTTTTTTTAATAGATCGGTTTATTTTTCCCTGGTTTAGTTTAATTAGCGAACGTTCGTCCGTACGTTCGTTTTAATGAACGGTGTTCACCCGTTAGCCGCAGACAGCGAACGATCATTCGTTAGCCTGTTCGTCAGTTTTCTTTTTCTCGGATTATCCGCGATTATTTTCGAACGCGATTTCTGATCCGATTTTCGTTTTAGTTTATCTTTTCGCTCGTTTTAGTCCGAATCAGGCGATTCAAGCGCCTAGATCTTCGTCTCGAAACCCTCTTTCTGTTTAACCAACTTGAACAAGATTTTGGTATTGTAAAATTTGACTTAGGTCCAGATTAGTAATCGGATTTTGTTTCTTTCGCAATTTGAGTTTCGTTGCTCTGGTTGATTTGATTCTTTTTGCAAACCGGAGTTCTTAAGTTGAACTTTCTGGTTAGATCTTCTTATTTGAGATTTACTCGTGCTTCTTTGCTTGATTGCTTATGCATGCTATTGTTTGTTTGCGATAGAACACCCGGAGTGTGAAGCGTGCTACTACAAGTCTCTAGGTTTTGTGGATCATTAGCAAGGCAAGTAACACTTTGATCATACCTCTTTATCACCCAGTTTTTATGCATTAGCTCCAATCCTCAAACATTGCATGATTAGGATGTGATTAACATGTGGGTTGGGAAGTAGTTGATGAGGTAGAACCTATTGCCCTGTTATTATCAAACCCTTGGGAGTTACTTCTACGTAATGCTTATATTGCTATGCTATGCTCATAGACATGGTTTGGGCGAGTGAATCCATGACATATGTGAGGTTATTAATTAATGGTTCAACTTAAGGTGGCAACTTAAATACACATCTGGGTGGATTGTTTGGTGGGCACCTGGAGAATCCAGTGTTGTCCTAGGATATCCCGGAGTACCCGTGTGATAATCCTATGGTCCGCCACCCGGGCTTAAAGGGAACTGAGATATTTCATGCTAGAAACTTCTGTGTGCAGCCACAAGCTATTATGGGCTCTAGCATAGTTGAGTAAGTTGCGTGAAGGTCTTGAAGAGGTGGATCAACAGGTAGAGGGATGTAGGTTGGTATGGTCTGCCCGGAGTAAGGAGTTAATGCTTCTGAAAGACTTTGTCTCGGTCATCCGTTTCTCAAACACCATGTAGTGCGACAAAATCCAATGGAGGAGATCGAGTCTTGTGGGGAAAAGTGCGAAAACCTCTGCAGAGTTTATAAACTAATCATGGTTAGCCGTGTCCCTGGTTATGGACAAATCTTGAGTATCGAGTACTTGGATTATCATATGTATCTCATCACCCTAAATTAATATTGTTGGGTTGATAATTACTTTTAATTGGGATTGAGTTGGAGGAACCTTCTCAATGATGTTTCAACTACAATGATAGTTAAATAAAATCTATTCCCTTGTTGTAGGGAAAATTGGCTTTTCGCAAAAACTATAACCGTAGAGCTTTCCACCAGCCAAATATGCATGTAGTGATAGCATTATTCTGTTCTTGATCTACTGTGTTACATTGCCAGCATATTCCATGTGTTGACCCATTTTCGGGCTGCAACGTATTATGTTGCAGACTTTTCAGACGAGTAAGGTTCGTTAGGTCGTTGCCGTGCAGCTCAGCTATGTCGTTGGAGTTGATGGACTCACTTTATCTTCCAAGCCTTCCACTATTATCGTATTAGATGGCCTTAAGCCATATTTATTGTAATAAGTTCTCTGTTGAGACATTCGACGTAATAAGTGTGTGATTGCTACTCTGTTATAAATCCACGAGTACTGTGTGTGTCAGCATTACCGATCCAGGGATGACACGGAAGCACAGAGACTTGACCGTTTGAGGTCGGGTCACTACAAGATGGTATCAGAGCACAAGCTGAGTGTAGGACACGACCACTAAGCAAAAGCCCTAGATCACTATTCTCTTCTCATTTCTGACTCCTCTCCATTTTCTATTCTTCAGGATGGCGGACGCAAGGAACAAGTTTGCACAACCGGATGAAGATGCACCCTTTGGACAACACTTGAAGGAAATCACTAGGAACCTGAACATTGGAATACCAAGCTTCACCGGGACTTACAACGCCACTTTACCTGAAGAGGAGCGATGTATGATTCAAGTTCAAGTTCCCGGAAGGACATTCACACCAGTCACTAGGCCCATAGAATTATCCTTCGATGCACCAACCTGGAGTCTAGGAAAAGTATGGCAGCTCACATCACCATGGGACGGATTGGAGAAGTTTACCATAAGGATCTTAAGGATAATATCTACCAGATTTGTGGGTGCCGAGACGAGCAATGGGAGATGATCAGCACCAGGAAGGATAGATCAATTGCAGCTTTCATCCAGGAGTTAAACCAACACATTCGTCGCCAGGAGAACCAGATGTGCGCAGGCATGATAGATCTGAAGAAGGTGATGACTAGGATCACGGTACTGGAGGAAGAACTCAAGGCTACACACAAAGATTAGGAGGAGGAAATTGTCGTACTAGTGGAGAAGAATGACGATTTGGAAAGGAAGCTAGGAGTATTCATGGGAGACCCCGCACCAGGAGGAGAAGACGAAGAACCCTAGGAGATTCATTCTGAGGACTACATCATCATCGACGACATCGACTCGGACCCCCACGATAGCGATGATGACTATGAAGACGAAGCTGGAGCAGACATCATGGAGTCTTCAACCGATCAATATTTTTAGTAGACCACCACATCAGTAGTAGTATTCCACCATGTATATAGTATAGTCCGATCACTTATGTAACGATAGTTAGATCGATTGTATGCCCTTGCTTGATTGATTGAGTGAAATGATTGTGTTTGTCTCATGTGCATATGGGTAGTGTTTTTCTCATTAGACCTCATTCTATTCTATTCTCTTCCCTCTAAACCCATCAGATGCCTCTAAGACGTGACCCCGGATTTACTTTCCCACCGGAGCTCATTCAGTTGATCCAGCAGCAGAATACCCAAGGCAACAACAACAACAACCCACCGCCACCACCACCAGTTGACAACTTAGCACGCTTTCTGAGGTTGCAGCCGCCGGTGTTTTTCAGTAGCACCGAGCCCATAGTAGCAGATGATTGGCTCTGCAGGATTGGAAGGGAGTTAACCACTGCAGGATGTACCGATGCTGAGAAGGTGCATTTTGCCGCACATCAGTTGGATGGAGCAGCATCCTCATGGTGGGAGAATTACACTGTCACCTACCCTATAGCCACTGTTACATGAGACCAGTTTCAACAAGCTTTCCGTACAGCCCATGTCTCAACTGGAGCTATGAGTATGAAGAAGCATGAGTTTCGTAACTTACGCCACGGGAACCGTACTGTGGCTCAGTACGCAGATGAGTTCAGCAAGTTATCTCGCTATGCCCCTGACGATGTGGCCACAGATGCCGCAAAGCAGGAGAAGTTTATGGAAGGGCTGAATCATGAGATGAGCATGCAGTTGATGGTGGCAACATTCAACAACTACCAGGAGTTGGTAGATAAGGATCTTATGATCGAAGGGAAGTAGCAGCGGACTGAGAGCCATAAGAGGAAGTATGGACAAGGCAGGTATAATTCAGGAGCTCAAGAGAAGCCTCTCCTAACCCGAACTCGGGAGGACTTGTTCATAACCATGGAGGCCACAACCATAATGGAGTAAGTACCCATAATCATACTGGCCCAAGGAATGGGAATGGGAATGGAGCAAGCAACAATCAGAACCGCTCTAATCCAGCCACACCCACCAAGAGAGACCTAAGCCACGTTACTTGCTTCAAGTGCGGGAAGACTGGACATTATGCCACGGAGTGCCCTGAAGCGAAGAATGAAAATGGTAATGCAAGCGCTGGGAAGAAGCCCAATCCATTCAACAAACAACAAGTGAACCACGTTAACGTGGAGGAGGTTGAAGAGCAGCCAGACGCGGTTATTGGTAAGTTTTTGGTTAAGTCTTTTACCACTCTTGTTCTTTTTGATACTAGTGCATCACATTCATACATATCAAGGGGATTCGTGGATAAGTTTAAACTACCAACCCAAACCCTTAGGACCCCTTTGTTAGTGAGTTCACCTGGAGCAGAGTATATGGCTAGTCCATGGTGTGACCAGATACCCTTAACCATTGGTAGCCATGTTTTCCCGTCCGAACTAATAATCTTGGAGTCACAAGGATTGGATGTGATATTAGGCATGGATTGGATGTCAAAGTATGGAGGAAGCATTGACTGTGTTAGTAAGTCAATTTGTCTCACCACCCCTGAGGGAAAAAGATCAAGTATGTATCTAGGCATGCGCCTAGGAGTAGCCAAGTAAATACCCTCACGGGAATTGTTCAGGAGGAAGTGCATGTAGTGAAGGATTACCCAGATGTTTTTCTAAAGGAGTTACCATGCATGCCACCGGATCGAGACATCGAGTTTTTGATAGAGCTATTGCCAGGCACCGGGCCTATATCAAAGATACCCTACCGGATGCCCGCGAATGGTTTGGAAGAGATTAAGAAGCAAATCAAGGAGTTATTGGAGAAAGGTTACATTCAACGGAGTTCATCACCATGGGGAGCCCCAGTGCTTTTGGTTGAGAAGAAGGATAAGTCTCTAAGAATGATTGTTGATTATCGCGCGTTAAATGAGGTGACGATCAAGAACAAATACCCACTGCCGATGATCAATGATTTGTTTGACCAGCTGCAGGGAGCTAAGGTGTTTTCAAAGATCGATCTGTGATCTGTATATCACCAGCTGAAGATTCGAGAGAAGGATATACCAAAGACAACATTTACCACAAGGTACGGGTTGTATGAGTATACGGTCATGTCATTTGGACTGACTAACACTAGTGCAGAACCGGGCAATAGCACCGGTTCGTAAGGCCCTTTAGTGCCGGTTCCATAACCGGCACTAAAGTGTGGTCACTAAAGGCCCCCCACTTTAGTACCGGTTCAGCATGAACCGGTGCTAAAGGGCAACCACGTGGCACGAGCCAGCTCCGGGGGCCGGGAGCCCTTTAGTACCGATTGGTAACACCAACCGGTACTAAAATGTTTGGGGGGTTTTTGGTTTTATGATTTCTTTTTCATTTAATTTTGTGTTTTCCATTTTAATTCCTTTTCTTTTGCTGGTATTTTACGATGCTACACATTGTACACGTTATGCATATATATATAAGTAGAATTTCTAGTAGAACCAATCATATATATATCATCAATGTCTCACAAACCACCATATTAATTCACACATACACACATGTATAGATATATACAATTTCTCCTACATATGCATGTTGCCTTCAGAGCCAGTGGCATTAGCCTAATTGGTGCCTTCGGAGCACGATGACAATTGGAAGTGGTTCATGACCTGGTCGATGGGGGCGGTAGCGGGTAATAGTATTCTCCCTTCGGATTTATGACCTGGTCGAGCAAAAATCCCGCTATTTCCTCTTGAAGTGCTTCTACGCGCTCCGTTTCTAGGAGCTTGTCCCGCGCCTCTTTGAACTGTTAAGAAGGAGATAAATATGCATGTGTATTAGTTGTGTGACTAGATATCGATAATGGTGTAAAAATTGTGAATAGTGTTCTGACAAGCGTACCCATTCCTGTCTTTGAGATCTGCTCCTTTCGGACGCCATCATGCGAATATTCTCACAAACGCAGAATGCACACAGATTAGTCCCCTGTGCCTACTTCAGGGCCTTTATTACGAGAATGGAATTTAATTTGATCAGATAATTAATAATTAATCAAGCATGATAATTAAAGAGATGGCAGCTAGCTAGCTAGCTAGTACTACTTAATTACTTACGTTGGGTCGAAACCATTTCAGCTGTCGTTTCCATTCGCCTTCCGTGACGCTAATGAACCTTGCCCAAGCCCTGCCCGCCGACAAAGAAAATGAATAAAGGGGTTATTAAATAGTTCATATCATGAAATGACGAACTAAATAGGCCGAGATATATAGTTAATAATGATTGAAATTACCTGTTGACTATCCCAAACAAGATGTTATAGTCACTATTTGCTTTGAGTAGTGAGTCCAGTATTTGAACTGTTCCGACATCAACTTTAATGATACACAAGATCCAGTGAAATCTGCATTCACACACGTTTGCATGTCTTAATTAAGCGGGCATATGTAAGCAAAAACATGTAGCTAGCTAGTAGGCAAAAACAGAGAATTTGTAGTACAAGAAAGTGTGACTCACTAGAAGTTGTAAGGAAGTAGTATATCTTCATTGTATTTGAGGCGCTTCAAGAACTCTAGCATGTTGTCCTCTACCTGCTTTTCATGATGCTTGTTTATTGTCCATGTGTATTCATTAACGATGTTTGGGTCAATGAACCTAATGCCATAGCGTCCACCTTTTCTCATTTCATACATCTTCATCCTGCATAATACCACAGAAAAGAATATAGTGAGGATAATTACAGGTAATGATTGATCAAAAGGATCACTACAGCTATCTTGAGACTTAAATTACAGAAAGAAATCACTTACAGACAATAGCAACTGACGATAGATTTGTCGAGTGCGTCTTGATTGTATAACTGAAACAGTTCAGAATACTCAACGGTCACAGGTTTCTCATGGTAGTAATGATCCTTCTTGACTTGCACCATGAGGGACTCTCGATCGGATCTCTTGGTAATGTCCATGTACCATTGATGCAATTCATACATTCTCGTTGGGAGCTTCTTGACCTCTTCTGGCTTGACCAAAGGTTGGCCCCGGGCATATTTTCATTTTATTTCCTCCTTTGTAAGCACAGGCATGTCCTCGATCTTGAGGAGTTGTCCACCAGTGATTTTGAGAGTTTCAGCCTGCATTATATGCTCCTAGGTTATTACCACATCGCCCACCTCGGGAACTTAAACTGTTTGGCCACAATAATATTGGGCGCACGTACTATCACATCTTGTTGGCAGCACAACAAGCGGGGGGATCGATTGCGCCGCCTGTTCTCCCAGCGGGGCAATGGTTTTCCCGCATTTTTTGACAGCTGCTTGTTGTTTGCTCGAGCTCGAGCTCGCCTCCTTCTATAGATGTTGTCGATGTAACTTCCTGATGTGGCGCTCATAGTCTGTGTCAACAGGCTTAGGAGCTGGTGGTTGAGCCATACGAATGAAGTGGTTAACTACTTACACAGGCACTTTCTCCCTTGGCGGCGGTGGCGGTTTCAGTCCAAAATGGCCGTCGACTTCTGCCCGCACTATGGCATTGGTTTGCTCCTCGGTCCTGTCGTAAGCCCTCTCAGGAAGAGGAGTAGTGAGGTTTGGACCATATTTATATTGCTTGCCTCCGCCTGTACTTCCTGTACTATGACCTCGACTCATACCGCTACGCACCATAGCTGCGGAGTGTCTCTTCTGCGATTGCTGAGGCGGCGGAGACGGCTGACGGGGCTGAGTTGGACGAGGAGGAGTGGCCTGAAGCTGAGCCGGACTTGCAGTGGCCTGAGGTTGTGCCGGACTTGGAGGAGGAGTGGACGTCTGACGCTGTATCGGACTTGGAGGAGGAGTGGCCTGACACTTTGCCGGACTTGGAGGAGGAGGAGTGGCCTCACGCGTTGGTGGACTTGGAGGAGCGGGAGTTTGCTGACTCGGTGGCGGACTTCGACGAGGAGTCGGGTGACGCGGTGTCGGTGGCCTTCGAAAGATGATGCAATCCTTTCTCCATAGGATGATACAATGTTTGGCATCTCCGAGTGTGTGCTCCTTGTCACCTCCAGGAATGTCAAGCTCTAGCCCCGAACATTGGTCCACCACCTCATCAACCACGACACGAGCATACCCTGCTCGAATCGGGTTGCAATGGAAGGTTGCATCGGGGGAATTTGTATAAGCAACGCCGTCCGCCACCTTCAAGGATATGTTCTTAATTTTGAAGTGTAGCTCGCAGTTAGTGTTCTCCGCAATGTCATCCACGGGGTATCTATCCAGCATTGCGTCAAACGGGGCGGAACCCACGCTGCTTCTCAGCATGGATGGGGCGGTGGTATCCAATGCTGGATCATCCGCTAGCTGCTGCAGCTGCTGAGACCCCCTTTGCTGGCTAAGTGAGTCGATCTGCTCCTGCTGCCGCTAGAATTTGATTGCCAAGTCCGCGTGCGCTGATTCTAGGCCTTGAAGGCATTCATAGTCGAGCTTCCTCTGCTCCTCCTCCATCTTCCTCTTCTTCTCCTCCGCAATCTTCTTTCTCGCACGGGTTCTGTAGTCGGCGTTCCAGTCCGAAAACCCCTCATACCACGGAATAGCGCCCATGCCTCGTGTTCTTCCCGGGTGTTCAGGATTTCCAAGGGCACGCGTAAGCTCGTCGTTCTCTCTGTTGGGCTCGAACAACCCGGATCGAGCCTCTTCTATTGCAAAGAGTAGCTTATCTTCGGCTCCGTCCGGACATGCCTTCTTGGAAACTTTGCCTGTCTTCGGGTCCAACTCCCCCCATGCGCATAGAACCAAGTCCTGCACCTAGGGGGCCAGCTCAATGTTTCTGGAGTGACACTTGCATCCAGCATCTCTTTCTCAGACTTATCCCACTTAGGCATTCCCACCGCATAGCCACCTGGCCCTAGCTTATGGAACTTATCCTTTTTTGCGGCATTGGCCTTGTTTATTCTTGACCATTTCTTAGATAATTCTGAATCCTTGAATTTCACGAAATCGTCCCAATGAGCACTTTGATTCTCTAGTTTTCCCTCGAATACTGGAGCCTTCCTTCCTCCCTTGACGTACTTGTACCATTCATGATTCTTGTGGTTCTTGAATGAAACCGCCATCTTCCTAAGAGCAGCGTCCTTGACTTTCTGCACATTTGCTTCTGTGAAATGATCTGGTAGGGTGAAATGTTCCATGAGAGTATCCCAAAGCAGACTTTTTTGTCTGTCGTCGATAAAAGTAAGATCTGGACGTGGCTTTGCTGGCTCTCTCCATTCTTGAAGGGAGATCGGGAGTTGGTCCTTCACAAGAACTCCGCACTGACGAACGAACTTGTCCGCAATCTTCTTAGGCGCTAATGGTTCGCCAGTAGGTTTGATTGCCTCGATATTATACTTTACGCCCTCCTTCAACTTTTTGTTCGGGCCTCGTTTCGTCCTGTTGCCTGAAGATTTGCTTGATCCGGATGGCTGAAAGAAGAAAGATCGATTCGTTAATATATCTTCAACTCATTTAAAACATGTGATGATCACCAGATGCCTGCTTATATAAATATATATACCTCTCCGGTGTTGTCATAATCGTAGTTCATGACTTCATCAATTCGGTCGTCGCGATCGAATATCATATCACCCTCTCCGGTGTTGTTTAGAAATTCAGAGCCGTCATAATCTTCTTCATTCTGATCATCATCTAGCCCGCGTATTATATCGAACATGGTCTGTTCTCCCTCTCTGTCGGTATTGTCCGCCATAGCTTTTATTTAACTATGCCAAAAGAAATATAAAACAATTTAGTATTCAAATTACATCGTCTCGAATAATAGATATAATCTCGAATGCATCATCTCGAATAATAGATATAATCTCAAATACATCGTCTCGAATAATAGATATAATCTCGAATACATCGTCTCGAATAATAGATATAATCTCGAATACATCGTCTCAAATAATAGATATAATCTCGAATACATCGTCTCGAATAATAGATATAATCTCGAATACGTCGTCTCGAATCATATATAATCTCGAATACATTGTCTTGAATATTATATATTGAGTACATCACTGGCTAGGTAGCTAATAAAGATCGAATACAACAGAAGAATCTAGGACACTCGCGGTTCCTGCGGCGCGGGCGGTGGACACCCAAAGAGAAGGAACCCTCATAGGATCATAGCTGAAGTGAGATCCCTGAAGAAACTGTCAGGTATTGGAGAACCTGCCGCCCTCTAACGCAACCATGTAGCGATGGAGGTGCTCGTCCTCCTCCCTGACATGGCGACGTACCACCTCCGGCGGGGCCGGCTCCCTCCGCACCGAAACTGGCCCACGCGAACGCCACCAAATGAGATCAGGGTCGACGACGGGACCCGGGGCCGGGTTCCTCATCAAGCGGCGCCCCCCTCTAGGCAGCACCTCCCAGTGCCAGCCCGGCGGAGCCCAGTCCCGGACATGGGTCAGTCGGACGTCGACGCGGATGGGTCGACGGCGAGGATGCGGGCCGGGCATCGTCGAGAACAAATACTAGCTATATGCCCGCAAAAAGTAACATTTTTAATGATTGGATTTTGATAACTAAAATTTCTAACATTTCTATATAACTAACATTTCTATAACATTTCTAATATTTCTAGAACTAAAAAAAAGAAAAATTTCTAACTTTTCTATAACTATTTCTATAACTAAAAAACAGAAAAAATTTCTAACAATTCTAACTTTTTTATAACTCTATAACTAAAAAACAGAAAAATTTCTAACAATTCTAACATTTCTAACTATTCTAACAATTCTAACATTTCTAACTATTTCTAAAAAACAGAAAAATTTCTAACAATTTCTAAAAAACAGAAAAATTTCTAACAATTCTAACTTTTTTATAACTATTTCTATAACTAATAAACAGAAAAATTTCTAACAATTCTAACAATTCTAACATTTCTAACTATTCTAACAATTCTAACATTTCTAACTATTCTAACAATTCTAACATTTCTAACTATTTCTAAAAAACAGAAAAAATTTCTAACAATTTCTAAAAAACAGAAAAATTTCTAACTATTTGTATAACTAAAAAACAAAAAAATGTATGTGTGTGTGTGTGTGCGCTCACCGGCGAGGCGAGAGGCGACGGGGGGCGGCGACGGGGAAGACGCGGAAGTGGATGCCCATGCATAGAGGAGTATGAGGGTTCACTCGTTCGGCTGCGGTGTGAGGCTGCCGTCACCGCAGAATAATAGGGGTTGTGGGTGCGTAGAGGGATGGCCTGGCCAGTGGTGGGAGTTGTAGGGGGCGGTGAGGCCTCCGCGGCATCACAGCCGGCCACGGGCGGCAGGAGTAGGCGGCATGACCGGCGCTGCTTTGGGCGGCAGGAGCAAGAAGACCAGAGGTTGAAGAAGCACTACGGCCATTGGATGCACATCGTACGGTCACTGGAGCTAGAATCATTCATATATTGACTAAAGTTGACAAAGGCCTCCATCCGAGTCAACTTAGTAGGCCCACAAGTCAGCCTCCCACCAAGGTGGGTCCTAGGTAGCAGGGGGGTATTCATTGTTTTGTGCGTAATAAGGAGGAACTTCCGGTGGGTCCGAGCTGACAGTGGGGGGAACGTTTGTTTTGCGAAATACGATGGCCCGTCCTATGGGTCCCATCAGTCAGGGGGAAATGTTTTTTTTCGTGAAATACTGGTGGCCCATCCGGTGGGTCCCTACTATCAGGTGGAGTAATAATTATTTTCCGCGTAATAAGGAGGCACTTCCTTGAGGCTGCCATGGACCCAGCTGTCAGCCTCTCCACGTACAGTACTCTTCCGATGGAAGTCGATCGTTGACCACATTGACCACGGCGGTGGACGACGGCAAGGCCTAGGAAGGGGACGACACGCAACCGGGGAAGACGCGGCAGTGGAAGCCAGCATGGAGAGGAGTACGAGGGTTCACCGGTTTGGCTGCGGTGTGAGGCTGCCGTCACCACAAAATAACAGGGGGTGTGGGTGAGTAGAGGGATGCCTTGGCCAGCGGTGGGAGTAGTAGGGGCGCTGAGGTCTGCGCGGCAGCACAGTCGACCACGGGAGGCGGGAGTAGGCGGTCCCGCCGGCGCTGCTTTGGCGGCTGGAGCAAGAAGATCAGAGATTGAAGAAACATGACGGCCGTTGGATTGACATCCAACGGTTACGTCTACTAGAATCGTTTGTTGACGTATATAATAACTAAAAAAATCTTGCATACACGTCAACTAAACAGGCCCACAAGTGAGACCACTCCCTCTTTTTTTAATAATTTATATATAGCTCATGGCAACTTCTTATGCAATTTATTGCAGTCGTTTTTTTGGTTGGCCAGGGCCAATTTCGCATATTTCTGTGGGTTCCAAACTATTTTTAATACTGAAATGTCGAGCCAGATTTAAAGTACTTTGAAGATATATTTAAATTAGTTTAATGCCCAGTGAAATAGGAATCTGAAAATGTGAATAAATTCAGAAATTATAAAGTAATTGCCAATTTGTCATCTGTTTTTATATTTACAACCCATTTGATATTACTTTCAAGATTTGCAGGCGTCTTGAAAGAGTTGCAGCCCATTAGGGCGTAGAAAAATAAGTAGGCCTCGATTGGGTATTCTTCAAAAAAAATAAACTGGGCTCATTTTCACAAAGAAAAAAATAGTTGGACTGGTCACATGGTGAACATAAAATATAAGCCTGGTCTAGACGGGCCACAGCCCAGTTCAAACCCTACTCCCTCTCAACAATACCAAACAAAAAAATACTGCTCAAGTAGCTACGTCCCAGGTGTCAGCCGATCTTGTGATGTTCTCTTGTCTATTGACTATATACGCTCACAATGTCGTGGGTCCCAGATGTCAGGAAAACACTAGGAGGAAGCATTTTATTTTTCCATACGCTGACATGGTGGGCCCCTATTGTCATCCTCTCCACGTACTTCTGCCGATTCCTGTTGTTTGTTGACCATGTTGACAACGCGAGAGAGCGGTGCCGCGGTGAGCGCACCAAAGCGCGCGGAGGACGTCGGCTTTAACGATTTTGGAGACGATGTGGCAGCGATGCGTGCGCTGAGGCGCAGCCAGCAGTGGGAGGCTGGAGGAAGACATGACTGAAGAAACACGACAGACTGTAAAAGCAGCAGGAGTTCTTAACAACCTTAACTGAAACCAGCAGGGGCACTTAACAACCAAAGCTGAAAGCAGTATGAGTACTTATACAGGTTCAAACGTACAAAGCACGCCTCGAACAATGCTACTTTGCCTACAGTTAACCAAGGGTGAGGCCGCCAAGCCCTAGGAAAAGGCCCAGGCACCACCCCGCGCATCCACAACCTTCTGAAAACGGCTTCATCTCGCAACATGGTCAATAAACAGGATATTCGCTTTAGAGCCATGTAAAAGCATGAACATAATCTTCTGTCCTATTCTCCAAGATGGACGGGCCTTCATTATTTGAGACCACCCATGAATAAGTATCTTTTCACCTCCAAGGGGAATTGAGTAGGTCGACATAAACATCATGTTGTGACCAAGCGCAACTCTGACCCGACCATGGTCAGACATCTGTATAGGAACAATAGAACTCGGCAGTTCCTGTTTCAAGAAGATCATAGCTGTAAAACTGTGTATAAGCAATAGTTTATGAACAACATATATAACAGAAAACATCTCGCACCATAAGTTTCTCGACACAGTTGGACCTGTTCAAGGAGTGCAGCAGTGGCACACATATCCCACGTGGCCTTCCACCATTGAAACGCCCCACAAGGACCTCAAGATGATCAATAAAGTGTAGGAACTTGTGGATGTCGATCCAGTCAACTTCAGTGCCATTAGTAACAGCCGAGTTATTACAGATTAACAAACGAGCAGACTGCTTAACTCTGAAAAAACCTACATGCGCCACCAATTATAAGAAAATATTAGTTAGAAGTAGCATCTTCGTGAGAGATTCGTTGCTACTTCTAAAGTTAAATTTGGATTAGTTAGACATAATAGGTGGATTAAGAAGTAATGGAGGCAACAAGAAAGAACCAGATACAAAACTAACATGGATGAACAATTAGAACGGCGTCGGGGTGGAAGATCACAGTGAAGATGAGACCAGGTTCTGCTATTTCCATCAACATTCGTGCGCCAACTTTCAGTCTGTAACACTTGAGAAAGTTTATCCAAGTTCGGCCATAAAAAAGCAGCGATCTTCTTGGTTCATGAACCCAACTCAGAACTTATATCCATGGCTTGTCTTCACTGTGACCATTAAACTAGTGTATTCAGTTATGGAAAGGCCGAACATCTTGAGTACATGTGTTCTGGCAGAGCAAATAATACACTACAGAAAAAATAATATGAGAACGCAGCATGTTCAAAAAAACCCCACCCTCTCGGATAGAAAAGAGGATTCTAGGAACATACTGTGCGCGTTTCAAAATGTTGTGTTAGGATGAGAAGGAACAAGTGTGGCATCTCGCCGAGGGCGTAGAAACCTGTAGGGTACTCGCACTTTGGGCACTACAAATGAAACACACTAGATTCAGTAGGAAGAAAAATGCATCAACGACGGCGGCTGCCATCCTAGGATTACCTGTGACCAAGGGACTTGGATTTATCGGGGATGGATGTCGGGGGTCGGGTGCGACATATGCCAAAGGATGGCTTATCATGGTGGGGGCGAGTAGAACGTCGCCGGTGCCTAGAAAAGGGATGAGGCGAAGACATGCACGCCGGTGAATCTTACCCAGCTTCAGGGCTCTCCGGGGAGATAATACCCCTACTGCTACTCTGCGGGGTCTCCGCATGATCACTATGGCAAAGTGTTTACACAATTGCTTCTTGAGCTGTTTCCTAGAGGTAGGAGAAGGCAAGGCTAGCTCTCTCCTTCCTATATGATCTGGTCTAGTACTAATGGATTCCAACCCTCTGCATGGGTGCCCTGGCGGGTTTATATAGGCCTACCCCCAGGGGTACAATGGTAATCCGGCTGGACGCGGGCCCAGCCGCCAGTCTCTCTGGCCAACGTCTTATCCGCCGACTCCTGGGGCCCACCGACTGGTGGGCCCCGCCATCTGGCTCGGTACAGAGCCGACAGGCTACGTCCGCCACGGGCGGGTCTTGCCGGCTGCTGATTACTGTAGTCGTGCTTCTAATGACGCGGGCTTCGTCATGGAGTCGTGGCAACAACCCCGCCGCCTGGCGGGCGATCACTATTGCCACTCTCCGTCACATCTGGTTAATGGCGCGTAGGCCCCGGGGGAGGAGCTGGCCGACTCTCGGGGGCTAACTCCCGACGGGTCCGACTTGTGGCGCACTTGCCGTCTTCTGGGATCCCGCTGGCCGGTGGGACCCGCCGCCAAAAGGTCGTACAGACAAGCCGTCGTGGGTGCAGGATTCGGTCCACCGGTGCTGATGTCAGGGCCAGCATGGCAATAGTGCCACGCCGCACGGAGATCTCCGCGGGTACGGCGTACTGTGACCATGCTTGCCTTTGGAAAGGGGTGGGAGCAGTCTTCACTGTAGCCACTCCCCTGTCCTGTCCCTCTTGATGAGGACATGGGGTTTTGCTGGAGTCGCGGGCCGACTCCCCAAGGCCGGCTTCTTGGGAAGTCGTCAGTCAGGAGTCGGTTTGTCCTGAAGTCGTCCCTGGGACTCGGCCGCGAGTGGCTAGTCGGTGGCCTTGCCGCCGACTCCTCAGAAGGCGGCTCTTTGTCCTGGGGTCTTGAGGGGCGCAACCTGCCCCGATGTCTTGAAAGGTTCTGGGACTCGGGTTAGCCTACCTATGGCCCATTACTCCGACAATGGATGAAGAATTCATACCTGGTTCTCCATGAGAAAACCCTATGCAATCGCCGAGAGGGGGTTTTCTCTGAACAAGCAGATGAGGGAGAAGGGGATTCAGGCCCAGTGAAATATTGCCGCTTCATCCATCCAGCTTACTGCTAAAGCTGGAAAGGGGGGGTTGTGATTTGATGTCTCATTGGGCATTACTGTGGCACTACGACCGGGGTGTGTCTACCATGAAGTTGTGCACTCTAATTTGTCCATATGGCACGTGGACCCTGTTGCCGGTTGCCCCGCATATCAGCGAAAGGAAGTAGAAAGACAGGAGTAACTAGTTACACATAAATATATTTTTTGACAGAGAGATACTCCCTCTGTAAAGAAATATACAAATCTTTTATATCACAGGCTCACCTTGCCGAGAAATATACTCCCTCTGCAACGCACGGGCATTATGGGGGTTCAACTTTTTTTATGGGGGTTCAGCTGAGAATATAATACTCAGATAGGCTCACGGTTCTGGATATTGGGCCGCAGGCCGACCCTGCATGTTTGGGGGCCCATGTGTTCTACCTTGGTGCTTTTCATATTGCAAGTGATCAGTACGATGCTGGTTTTAGATGCTGTCGCAAGGCGAATACACAAAATTGAATAAAGCACGGTAGCTGTTGGAATGAAATCGAACGACAGTTCCTAACCAGCAATCAGAGTTGCAATTCTATCAACGATATACCATGTGATAAATAATACTATCGTACTACTTATACACACAAGACACTTGTTTCACCATGCCAAATTATTACATCAAAATCTCTTGGAGGATAGATCAGTTCGGCAGTGGCGTGCTGCTACTCAAGAATTTCAAAGTTGATTTGGACCAGCTCTCCTTGTCGAGAAAGTTCAATTTTGACATCATCCCCTACCGCAAGATATGATTTAGATTTGAACCTTGACCATCCTTTAGCATCAATCATCATGCGACCATCCTTTGTACTTATGGTATATTGAGCAGGTTCATTCACACCAAGGCTGCGCATGGTAAGAGAAACTTGGCCGCGGTCGCCCGGATTGTTGAATGACTCCCTCGTTGCTCTAGGAATTCTCTGTTTGCAAACAAGAAGACATACCCAAACAGTTAGATCAACACAGTGAATCATGTGAAACAACATGGAAAGAAAAAAGAATGAAGCACTTGGGCAGCCAATGCTTACCAAGAAGGTGGACATGTCAGTTTTTATAAGGACTTTGGTATATAAAGTGCAAACTGCAGCCCAGTCTGTTGCCGGTGCAACTGCACAGGCCGGAGCAGATGCAAGTGCAAGTGTTGGTGCAGGTGCCGAAGCCGCTGCTGCTGCCGGAGATGGTGCTCATTGTAGAGCTGGTGCCGGTGTCGGAGTAGGTGCCGGTGTCAATGCCCGATCCTCCGGTAGATCAGACTGATCCGCTGACGCGGTCGGTGCCCAATCCTCAGCTGGATCAGACTGAGCTGTTGCCGCTGTCAGTGCTAAAGCAACTGCCAGTGCTCGATCTGTGCGAGACAGCGGCGATCATGTCTGGTCTGCTAAGATCAGCTTTCTAACTTGACTAGGATCCGTGACCATGATCCAGTTTTTTCTTCATTTCTTTTAAACACGAGAAGGACTAATTGTGGCTTTTTTGTTAAACCAAACTGCAGTTCATCATAGGGATTCAGCTTGTACTCATACAACAGACTGATCCAATTTTTTCCAGTAATATATGTGATGGACACTGCCTTCGTTACTGACACGACATAAGAAGTGAAACCTGCAAAAATAGCAATCGTAGAGCAAACCAAACGGTTTATTTTGTGATGAATGTCACATGGCAAAACCTGCATCATAAAATTGCAGGAAAAGAAAGAAAACATGACATTAAATCAATAAGATTTAGACAGTAAATCAATAAGATTTACTTGATGTGACACGAGTGAATCCTTACCAGGAAATCACTATGTTGAAGTACTAAACAGAAGATTGATCGTCCAACTACGCGTGGCATGCAGGGGCCCCGCCTACTCCCACTAGCAGGACAGTCCAAAGGTTGTGGCAAATCGTTTGGACCGAACATCCATGGGACTGGAAATCCTGGTGGGTGCGATAAACCCTGCAATGCATACAGATATTGGAGTGTAACCATAATTGATAAACCGTCCTCACAAAAAATATGATCTGGATACTTCAAAATATACAAACTGAATTGAGTGGACAGACATTAACATAGACCGTTCTCAGGACTGACCACACACCAAAAGCGGCAGTACTAATAAACAATACAGGGTTCACAAACACAAATCAAGTACTGAACAATAGTACTTACTACAGACAAGCAAAGTTGCACTAACTAAACTCTACAGACTATTTCTTGCCACCGACCTACGGGATGAACCCCGCATAACTGACTAGGCCATGGACTTCATGTGAGATGTCTACATGCACCATCACCATCTTGTCAACCTTGGAGAAGCTAACAGAGTGGTCTTTCCACTCATAAACATGATGATGAAGACATGCTGCATCAGATTTGTTGGGAAGCTTTACAAGAACCACACCATTCGTAATCGAAGGCACAGCCAGGAAATTGTTGTGGTCAAGTACAACCTCGAGAACACGCCTGACAACAATGCTACAGGAAAACACTTGTTTAGGACATGTGGCGACAAGGACACAGCAGCTGGATAGTTCAGGAGTAGAACTCATCATCAGGTCTTCCAATTCACACGGCATGACTTTGAGAACTTCATCTCCACCGCGGACCTGGTTCTAATTCAAACAGAAACCATATTTTATTACTACCTCCGTTCAGAAATATAAGATGATTCTCGATATTATACTCCATATATGACTACATATACGCACAGAAATGAGTGAATAAAGACACTAGAACATGTCTTCAAAGGCATGAGAGCAGAGGGATTACATGCAATATCCATAACACAAGTTACTAAGGCAAATATACCCTCTTAAAAGGTAGCATTGATGTTCATAAAGTACTCCCTCCATCCCAAAATTCTTGTCTTAGATTTTTCTAGATACGGATGTATCAAGTCACATTTTAGTATTAGATACATCAGTATCTAGACAAATCTAAGACAAGAAATTTGGGACAGAGGGAGTAGTTGAAAGTAATCTATAAGAAATCAGTGTCAACCTCTCGCATGTTTTGGTCAAAACAGGAATTTAGAACCGTCATTTGGTACACTAAAATCACATGCAAGATCACCCCGAAAGTTGTACTACCAGTACTAGTACTGCGTGTTAGATGAAAAAGCACTATCAAGATCGAGAAAAAGATCGCCAACAAGAGACATTACTTGGACTTGCTTAATGAGGGATCCCGGAGAGGGGGGCTTGGGCAGGGCGATGGCTTTGAGCTTGTCTGCGATAGTCTCGGCGGGGTGCTTGCGCTTCTTCATACCATGAGCCTCGACGGTTTTGGCCAGAGCCATAGACATCACGTCGGCCGGTGCTCCGGCGTCCATCCAAGAGAGGAAGCTGAGAGAGAAGAGTGAAATGAGGAACGAGACGAGGGAGAAGCGAAGCGAGTGGCGGTTTTCTTCAAGAGAGGAAGCTGAGAGAGAAGAGTGAAATGATGGTTGCTTCGTCCGTCCAACTTACTGCTGGAAAGGAGGGGGTTTTGTGATTTGACGACTCATTGGGCATTACTACGGCGGCTCGATCGGGGTAGTCTACCGTCACTCTACTATGGAGTAATATAGTGCATGGCTGGTGGACCCAGGTGCTGGTTGTCCCACACATCGGCGAAAGTGAGTAATTTAGTGCATGGCTGGAGGAGGATCCGCACGGTAGAGCGTGTCCATTGTTTTTGTGAAGAAAAAAATGATTACAGCAAGCGTTTCCACTCTTACGACGGAGGAGTGCGAAACAAGGCACCCACTTGAACATACATAGTTCTCCTACTACTAGGCATGTGCAGTGGTTCATACGTCAATACTACACAATCTTGGTGCTAGTGTAGTAAGATATGACGATAACAAAAGATGTTGTGCGCATGTCAACTACTCCTATATGTAACATCGTACCGCTTTTTCGACTGTCTGATCGAGAATGAACGGTGAGATCAATGTTAATAGAACTAGGTCCGCAACGCACGGAGAGTACGGTGCTAAGTACTCCACGAGACATGAACCATATGAAGCACGAATAGTATTAGGCAGGGTGTATGAAGGGTGCACGGGATGGGAGCAAAAGTTCCCTTCTCGACCCACTTTTGGGTGTTTGGCAGAGTGCATGAAGGGTGCATGAGTCCACACTAGTAGGTTGGCAAAAATACACGAAGAGGAAACAACTGTATTGAGATGAGAATGCAACCAAACACACCCACACGCTTTGTGCTACAGTGACTGATCTGCATCGTCTGAGTTTGATCCAATGGTCATGTTGCACCGATACATGGACATGCCCATGCAGAGGGAGCCTAAACACCAACGAAGTCCCTCTGCTTCTCAAGGTGCACGACGTTGGTGATGCAGGGTGCAACCGCCCGCAGAGCCCGCTCCCGGTCGACGAGAGCCAGCTCATCAAAGACGGCGTCCAATGGCACGAATGGATTCCGGTGATGGAGCCTTGAAAGGATTCGCCCGGCAACGGCGACGGCAGCCCGCAACCCCTCCTTGTCCAGCTCAGCCCCCACCATCGCACGCAGACGGCTCAGCTCCTCGGAGATATAGGTGAAGAAGGAGATCAGGTCAGGAAGCCGCAGCTCGTTGAAGTCGACCGGGTGGTCGAACGGGTTTAGCCTGACGGCCGGCATCATCGCGCTGGCACGACGGTAGGCATCGCGCAGCCGCAAGACGTGCGTGGCAACTTGGTTCACCAAGTGGCTGAGGCTATCCGGGACCTCGTCATGATCGGCCTTCTCGCGCTCCAGCCGGCTCCCCTAACAGCTTATCATATCTCCCGCTTTCTGCAGCAATGCCGCCAATGCCTTGAGCATCTTTGTGGTGGACGCCTACCGCTTTTGAAGCTCCGTGAACTCCCACAAATAATGGAGGAGCATGCCACTCCTCTCCTCCTTGAGGTCACGGAGCTCCGCGTCCTTGGCCCTAAGCTCCGCATCCTTGGCATAGAGCTCCTGTGTTAGGAGCCACACCTCGGACTATGTGATCTGCTGCGCCGCCATGGCACCAGGTAGAAGCAATGGGGAAAGGAAGCAAAGGGGGTGAAACAGCTGAAAGGCAATGAAATCTACGGGAAGGCAGAGGGAGCGGGGAATCTTTTGGTTTTCACCACGATAAAACACTAGTCAACGACTTCTCACATCAGGGAGTAGTGGGTTTTTACAGGCGGAGTCATCGTGACTAATTGCTGCCGCGCCTGCTCCCGTCAATAAAAAAAATTAAAAATCCTGCCACGCCTGCTCCTGTCAATCAAAAAATTAAAAATCCTGCCGCACCCAAACACCAGAGCAACGCCGCGGTGGATATTTAAATTTACCTGCCGGCAAGTAGATAAAAAAGGGGTGAAAAACCAAATGTGGCGGCGGCCTAGCTAATCGGTCGAACTAGCCCAACTAGCTAGCCACCGTGCTTCACTGATGTACTCGGCGGGAAAGGTGGTCTTTCGTGATTTGATGACTCATTTACTTGCTTCGGCGTTACGACCCAGGAGGACCCAGAAAACGCGCGGTAGGGTGTCCCCCGTCAGGAAGAATATATGCGTGCACCACCCGGGAGGACCCTGAAACCGCGTGGTAGGGTGTGCCACGTCTCGGCACGGAGGAAAAATGTGCGTGTAAAAATATATTGTATCAGACGTAGTATGTATGGTTCGACCTCGGGACCCAGCCAGTCGGTCGAAAATACCCCACTAGCCTCACAGCTTCATCATGCAAATGTGGAATGGAGGATAGATGTGGTTAGCTCCGTCTCGACCAGCCACAACGTTTCTAGGTGTAGGCGATTCTTCTATTTTCCAAGATTTTTTTAGTTGTAATAACACCACGGCAATCTAGGCGTTTCTAGTTGTGTGCCCATGCAAAGGTTGGACGATGGAGAGAAGAGAGATTGAGATCGTAGACCTGGGACCCACCAGTAAGTGAGACAATGGTCATGCACGTGTTGACGAGGCACTCCCTCTACTCTACCCAACGCAAGTACTGTATAAAATCAAGTTATGGGACAAAGCCATCAACCGTTCTTTTTTTCAGGCTATCGACTTACGCTTTGTAGTCCAGGTTGCGAGTTCAAATCTCGTCTTTCAGATTTGTTAGTTTCAGGTCCAAATTTGATTAATGACAAGTGGGACCCCCGTGTGTTGTTCCGATATTTCAGTGTAGGATAGTTTTTTTGAACAAACACTTTGCGCGGTTAGACAAGTAACGGCACGAGTTACACGTATTTTGCAAGTTTACGAACAAAAATGACAGTGGCATAGAATATCACATCCACCCCGCAGCTTAGATACTATGGTGATACGAGTTTTTACACCGTTGGAAGTGAGTACCAATGGCTTTGGAGTAGTCTTTGTAATTATGCGCAATTTCCAAACTCTCCAAAGGTTTTTTTTGGAAATAAAACATTCAGGCCTCGTGTGTGCCGCTGCATCTTCGATCCAACTGTTCCCCGGTGCTCATATTAGGTGCTCCCAGTAGCTTAATTACCCGCTACGGTGATATGAGCATCTAGGTTGTATGATCAGTGATCAGATGGCACATGCGTACTACTTGTACTTTCTGCGCATTTCCCAAACTCTATCAGCCGTATATGGCAAAAACATTCAAACCTCCTACTGTGGGCCGTTAGATCTCAGTGAACTCGTATCACCATAGAATCTACGGTGCGGGAGCACCTCATACTCTCTCATGCGAGAAAACATAAGGTGCTATCGCATCTTGGATGCTACGGTGATACGAGCTTGGGGGTCGTTTGATATGAGATCCAATGGCATCTGAGCAGTCTTTGTGCTTGTAAGTAGTGGCCGAACTCTTTTGGGGCTTTTCTGCAAAAAACCATTCGAACCACCGAGGAGGTGTTCGGTCACAAATCCAACGCCTCCGAAGAGCTTGTATCACAAAAGCATCTAAGGTGTGGTAGCACATGATATTCTTACATACATGAGAATATGATGTCCTCCTTCATCGTAGATGCTACGGTGATACGAGCTTCGAGGTCGTTGGATATGGGATCAAAGGGCATCTAAGTAGTTTTTGTACAAATTGTGTGCAATTCTCAAACTCATCAAGGTTTCCTGCAAAAATATTAAGACACATCATGTGAGCTTCTATATCTCAGATCTACAAGCTCCAAGCAACTCGTATCGGCATATAGCATCTAAGGTATGGGGGCACATGATATTCTCCCGGGGAGGAGGGGTGGGGGTGCACAACCAATCGGTGGTTGGGAGGGTGGGGAAAATATAATCTAATCAACCCTAAACAGAGCTCCACAATTTTATCTAAGGTTGAGGGGTTGACCCTCGACAATCATACCTCCGCCTAAACACAACATTTGCATGTACTATAGTACTAGACTTAATATTCATGTTTCAGTTTCATGTTCGTTTTAAATATTGAACTGAGGACCATGGATGTCTTACATTTTACTCCCTTCGTTCCTAAATATTAGTCTTTTTAGAGGCTTCAAATGGACTGGCACATACGGATGTATATAGACATATTTTAGTGTCTAGATTCACTCATTTTGCTCCGTATGTAGTCACTTGTTGAACTCTCTAAAAGACTAATATTTAGGAATAGAAGGAGTATTTTTGAATTCATGTCATACATGCATGGTTTGGAAAAATAGGTGCACTATACTTATTGGATTGTTGTTGTGTTCATGCGTGTGTGTCTCTCTCTCTCTCTGTGTGTGGTCATATGCTTGATACATACAAAGTTTTCTCACCTCCATATTGTTCATCTTTTAAATTTGAATTTGCATTGGAAAACTTACTATGGATACCATGAAATGTGAAATCCACGTTGAGATCACTATATCACAAACTCACTCTAATTCAACAACTCGTCATAAATCAATTACCACGTTGAGATTATTATTTGCAAGGAAAATACAGGTATTGTAATACACATAGATTCGTTCGGCAATTTAAAAGGTTGCTTTCGTATTCTCGAATGGTAGGACCCAACGGCGTACCAGCCAGACCTTGGCTCGTGTTGATCCTAAAAAAAACTGGGCTCGTGTCCTTCGGTTGGCGTGTGTGGACTACAATAAAAAGACACCGTGACATTTTGGGCCGAACGAATTTTTTTCTGTCATACATATGACACTTCTATGACGATAATTGTGACAAAACCCAGTATCATCATAGATGTGGTGGGCTCCTACTTATATGACAAAAAATCATGACAGAAAATGGGCTTTTCATCCTGGGCGGGCCGGAGACGCAGCTGCATGACATTCTTTGAGCCGTCCATGACGGAAAAAACCGTGGTAGAAGCAAGGGGGAGGAAAATTTCGGGGAGTTCCCGGTTACGGTGGGAGGTTGGGGGCCGAGCGATGCGCGTTTCTCGCGTACATGTACGCGCGTGTGTGCGAGGCGTTGGCTCTAACTGAACCCGAGCGAGGGGTTGGGATCTAACTGAACCCGAGCGATTGCACTGCAGGCTACGCGTTACTAAACCTGAGTGACCGATCGATGGCTGTTAACTGAACCCGATCAAGCGATTCCTTCGCTACTGCTGCTAACTGAAGCCGATCGATTAGATGAACAGTGAGCGTTGCGGGGGGGGGGGGGGGTGGATGAATAGTGAGCGGTGGCGTTGCCTCTGGATGAACAGGACCCCGTGGTGTGGAGGGCTGGATGAGCAATAGACGGAGGAGGGGTGCCCGTGGAGGGGTGGTTGAATAGGACCCCATGGTGTGGAGGTCTGGATGAACAGTAGACAGTGGAGGGGTGGTTGAACAGTAGCCGGTGGAGTAGCGCGCGGTGGAGGCTGGATGAACTGGAGCCCATGGAGGCTGCAGGAGGTCGACGGTAGCCCGTGGAGGCTGGAGGAGGTCGACGGTGGAGATGAACAGTATCCCGTGGAGTCCCATTTTGCGGTATGCCACACGCCTCCCGATGAACAAGACCCCCGTTTCGACCGTAGGAGGTCCGTTTCCTCCGTTTTGCGGTACGCCACACCCCTCCCGATCAACAGGACCCCCGTTTCGACCTTAGGAGGTCCGTTTTCTCCGTTTTGCGGTACGCCAGACCCCTCCTGATCAACAGGACCCCATTCCGAACATAGAAGGTCTGTTTCCTCCGTTGTGCGGTACGCCAGGCCTCGTTTCCATCGCCTGTTCCGTCCAAACCCTCCCGATGATCACGACCACGCATTTCGTTCCGACCCAGCCGGTTGGCTCCCATGCGTTCCGTTGCCTCACGATGAACACAATGCATTCCGTTGCCTCCCCATGAACACGACGCATTCCGTGGCCTCCCCATGAACACGACGACGACGTTGTTTCTCCGTTCCGATCCATCCATGTAGACGAGCCCTGGCCGTACGTATGCGTGAGTAGGCGTTTGAGACCCCGCTCGTATGCACACATACGTGGCCGTATTTTCTTTCTTGCACCCTGGCCGCTGTACATACGTGTACATGCTACGTGCGTGCCTCTACTACGACATGTACGCGCCTCTACTATGACACGTGCGCGCCTCTACATCCACCAGTATATATGTACGTACACGTTCGACCAGAATGACAACGCTACGTACGCTTCGACCAGGTGGGTCCCGACTGTGAGGCACTTCCTTGCCTGCGAAGATGTAGCTGGTGGGTCCCAGCAGTCAGGGGAGCGAATCATTTTTTTTGCCCGGGCGCACTTCCTTGCATGCGAAGATGTAGCTGGTGGGTCCCAGCAGTCAGGGGGGCGAATTGTTTTTTTCCCGGACACACTTCCTTGCATGCGAAGATGTAGCTGGTGGGTCCCAGCAGTCAGGGGGAAATGTTTTTTTCACGAAATACGATGGCCCGTCCGGTGGGTCCCCGCTGTCAGGTGGAGGAATAATTATTTTGCATGTAATAAGGAGGCACTTCCTTGCTGCGACCGTGGACCCAGCTGTCAGCCTCTCCACGTACAGTCCACGTTCGATGGAGGCTGTTCCTTGACCACATTGACCACGCCGCGCCGAGAGCTCCAGGGCGGTGGACGACGGCGAGGCCTAGGAAGGGAACGACGCGGATCCAAGGAAGACGCGGCAGTGGATGCCCACGCGTAGAGGAGTACGAGGGTTCACTGGTTCGCTGCGGTGTGAGGCTGCCGTCGCCACAGAATAATAGGGGGTGTGGGTGAGTAGAGGGATGGCCTGGCCAGCGGTGGGAGTAGTAGGGGGCGGTGAGGCCTTCGCCGCATCGCAGCCGGCCACGGGAGGCAGGAGCACGAGGCACGACCGGCGCTGGTTTGGGCGGCTGGAGCAAGAAGACTAGAGGTTGAAGAAACACTATGGCCGTTGGATCGACATCGTATGGTCACTGGAGCTAGAATCGTGCATATTGACTAAGTTGACAAAGCCCACCGTCCCCGTCAACTTAGTAGGCCCACAAGTCAGCCTGCCACTATACTGGGTCCCAGCTAACAGGGGGATTGTTCATTTTTTTATGCGTAATAAGGAGGCACTTCCTTGCGTGCGAAGATATAGCTGGTGGGTCCGAGCTGTCAGCGGCGGTAACATTTTTTTCGCGAAATACGGAGGCCCTTTCGGTGGGTCCCTGATGTCAGGTGGAGAAATCATTGTTTTGTGCGTAATAAGGAGGCATTTCCTTGCGCGCGGCCGTGGACCCAGCTGTCGGCCTCTCCACATACAGTCCACTGCAGATGCATATCGGTCGTTGACCATGTTGACCAGGCCGCGCTGAGAGCACCAGGGCAGTGGACGATGGCGAGGCCTAGGAAGGGAATGACACGGAGGCAGGGAAGACTCGGCAGTTGTTTCCCACGCGGAGGGGAGTACGACCATACGAGGGTTTATTGGTTCGTCTGCCGTCGCTGGAGAATAACAGCAGGTGTGGGTGAGTAGAGGGATGGCTAGGCCAGTGATGGGAATACGGTGGGGCAGTGAGGCCTGCGTGGCAGCAGAGCCGGCCGCGGGGAGGAGGGAGCAGGCAGTCTCGCCGGTGCTTGTTTGAGAGGATGGAGCAGGAAGAGCAGAGATTGAAGAAGCACGACGGCCCTTGGATGGCCATCCAATAGTCACTGCTTGTGCGTCAACCTTTTTTTAGGAAAGCCTCAAATATGTGGAAAACAGCATACAGCCCATCTGCCATTATTTCTAATAATTTACAGCCCATTTGCTAATTATTAAGGTTTTTTGGAGCCCATATTATTTTTGTTAGCATTACAGCCCATATTGTGGCCACGGTTAAAAAATTATACAAAATTTTGCATATTTCGGTGCGGTTCGAACTGTTTTTAATCCCGAAATTTTGACTCACATTCAAACTGATTTTAAAAATAAATGTATATCAATATAAAATCCAACAAATTCTCCATGCATAAAAATTAATGGAATTTAAAATCTTGAAATGAAAAAAAAGATATTTGAAACTAATTGCCGGTTTGATGTGCTTTAAAAATGTACAACCCATTTCTCATTACTGATGGGCCATTTTCTCGGCCAGCCAAATGAAAGCTCTCCTCGTCTTGAAAGATTTGCAGCCCAACAGGCCTGACAAAGCGACTTACTTGGCAAATCACAAAAAAATTGGGCTGTGACCATGGACCCAGCCGATGGAATGTTGTTGACCATGTTGACCATGCCGCGCCGAGAGCACGAAGGCGGTGGACGACAACGAGGCCTAGGAAGGGGACGACGCGGAGCCGGGGAAGACGCGACAGTGGATGCCCACGCGGAGAGGAGTACAAGGGTTCACTGGTTCGGCTGCGGTGTGAGGCTGCCCTCGCCGCATGGCCTGGCTAGCGGTGGGAGTAGTAGGGGGCGCTGAGGCCTCAACGGATGCACAGCCGACCACTGGAGGCAGGAGCAGGCGGTCTCCCCGGTGCTGGTTTGGGCGGCTGGTGCAAGAAGAGCAGCAATTGAAGAAGCAGCAGGACCGTTCGATTCAAATCCAATGGTTACTTCTGCTAGAATCGTTTGTTGACTAAGTTGACAAGCCCTGCGTACACGTCAACTTAGTCGGCCCACAGGTCAGCCTCCCAACCGATGCGCCCCAGATGTCAGTGGGAGGAATCATTTTTTTCGTGTAATAAGGAGGCAATTGATTGCGTGCGGCCAGACCAGCGGAGGGAGTAGGGTGGGCCGGGGAAGCCTGCGCGGCATCACAGCGGGCCACAAGAGGAGGGAGCAGGCAGTCCCGTCGGCGCTAGTTTAGGCGGCTGGAGCAGGAAGATCAGAGATTGAAGAATCACGTCGGCCGTTGCATGGACATCCAACAGTCACTGCTACTAGAATCGTGTGTTCACTGACAAAGCCTTGCGTAAACAAGTAAGCATCGAAATTTGTGGCGTGTATAGCCTATTTGCTATTATTTTTATAAGTTTTACTTATTTTCTAATTCATATGGAATTTATTGCAGCCCGTTTTCCATTTTTAGAATTGCTAGCCATTTTCTGGTCAGTACCAAGGTCAAAAAATTAACTAAGTATGTGGGAAATTTTGAAAATTCGCAAATTTTTGCTGGGGGATGAAATATTCCTAATACAAAAATTAATAGCCATACTAAAACAAATTTAAAAATAAATTAGTACTATGTCATGTTAAATCCAATGAAATACGTATAAGATTTCAGTGAAGAACAAAAACAAGAAAAGAAACTTATATCCGATTTTCTATAATTTTTTTGGAATTTTCAACCCCTTTTGATATTAATTTTAACAGACATTGACCATACTCTTAAGCCAGGCCAGAATGCATCCCTCCTCGTCTTGAAAGATTTGCAGCCCAGTAATTCGGAGAAAACAAATAGGCCTAGCTTGGGTATTCTTCAAAAAGAAATACTGGGCTACCTATTTTCCTAAAGAACTGGTGCATGAGCATTTAGCTTTATTTATTTATTTATGTTTAGGGGACCATGAGCATGTACCTGGGCCGGATTCATGTGAGAGCCTCCCTTCCAGTTAATTATGGGCTTCTCTATTGGGCCTTCATCAGTGGGCTGCATGTTATCAATAGGTGGAAAATGTGTTCCGTATGAAAAATAGTATGCGCTACGTACGGTAGGGGGCACTAAAGGATCGAACTGTGCAACGACTTCCAAAACATTGTGTTTGTCATTCTAACAACACATTTATTCAACAAACAGACGAAATATACTACTAACTGTACATTCAAAACAGTAGCAGCAGCAACCAGGGCTGGGGGTGCAACAGAAGCAGTAAGCAGGCCAGAAGAGTGAAGACGCAGCTCTCTCTTCCGAACCAAACATCGGCCATCATTACAAAGGGCTACCAAAAAAGAACAAGTGTATGCATCAAACTAAATAAAGATCCTACTACACCAAGTGTACGCATCTAACTAACTGGCTCAGTTAGACGTTACTATTTATTAAGCTGTGGAGATTGGCTGACGGCTTGAACCAGATGGGTGCCCGACGGGGGAAACTCCAGCCAGCAGGTCGAAGTTTGATACTTGCCACCCTCTCTCCTACTTTGGGCTGCAGAGCGTGGATGCACATATCAGGGTATGGTGCATGCAGAGACACATGGTACGCTGTGTACACACAGTTTTGCCTGATGAACCATGGAGGGTATGGTGCATGCAGAGACGCATGGTACCATGCTGCCATCATGATCCTTGCCGTCGGTTATCTCCTGGCTAATTGGATAATTCAATCTGACAAACAGAGAGCATGTACCAAGGCCACTTACCAGCCTCCAGTCAAAAATTCCTGAAGTCCTAGAGAAGCTGGGATCCTGCTCAAAGACCTTGCAGTGATTGTGATTGTATTCCGTGAAACAACACATCCGGTACGTGCGAACGATCATCAATATTTCGCCGTCGCCTGATCGAGCCAGGAACCACCTGCAACTTCCATGCCGCTTTTCTTTGAAAGGTTCTGGGATGAGGAAGGGTAGGGACACCAGGCGGCCTACAACATCATATCAAGTTGGAGTCAAATAAAAAAGGGCTCTTGATTTAGTCAATCTTAAGAACAGCATGCTATGAGCATGAATTTTTTTTAGCAAATGTTGACAGAAATATAAGCAAGCCATCATGATATCATAGGAAAGTAACATACCGCTGTAACAGACGTTTGTAGCGATGACTGGAGTAGGCCAGCAATACGTCCAGCCGTAGAAGCAGTCGACAGCCTAAATGAAGCCCTTGTGTTCAATGGCATCAGAGAACCATGGAGGATGTATGATCCTGCGATGGACGTGCAGATTTATCCACTTACCGCAGTGACCTGTCAGATAGGCGAGACCGCGGTTGAAGAACGCAAATAGCCTGAAGTCTTTATAATTCGCAGATCTTGTGGGCACTTGGCAGATTACAACCTTGAGCAAACAAACTTGGTATCATGTTGGCTGTTGTAAGATTCCGAGTATTCTGGGCTGCGGTGCCAAAGCAGTGCAGTGTTAATCGAAGGAAGGGGGATCAATCACCGAGTGTAGACCTCCACGAGCATCCAGCTGCCGCGACCGTCGACGAGCACCATCCAAGACGTGCTCATGCCGACCCAGTACATATCGTTAATGTAGTTGAGGCTGACGGGGATCAGATCGTAGTAAAGGGGGTTGATGCTCGCCACCCTATGATCGTTATGCTGCGTGACACGCCGTTTCTGAAGATTAGGCGGCATCAGCAAGCAAGGAGCTAGCTTAAAAAGCTCTGGCCCGAGGGCTTTGAGTAAACGGTACAGCCCCGACGAGCACGCGGCAAGCGGCATGGTACTGAGATTGTCCACACGTGAAACAATGAGCTTGAGTACCTCTGTGGTGAGCGAATTCCAGCCACTCTTTCGGCAGACGCTGCTCGGTTCTGCCATTGTTAGTGCTTGGGTTTTGGACGAGGGGGGGCGCCTTAGCGGGGATGGAAGATTGGACGAGATTATGTGCGGACAAAGATGGAGAAGCGAATATGTGCTGCGGGAAGTGGACAGGTGATGATGACTACAGCACGCCGCTTGACTTACGAGACACATACCAGCTGCGTAGGGTCATTCTATGCCAGACAACTTGCTTGAGTGACCACAGTACTGGTACTCCCTACAGTGCTATGCCCTAACTTTCTTGAGTAGAGTAGTAGATTAGGACTCTGCTCTACTACTAGCACCGGAGGAGTACTATATTCTAATCTAAAATAGTTACAAACTTCAATGCCCGAGCGTGGAACGACTATGAACCATGCTCAAAGACCATGTCTATGAGGTGTTTGGACATGGGCGACAACCTCAACGCCAACGGTGATGCTCCCGTTGCACCGTATGTGTTTCTGTCCTTCCTGTTCGAAATCCAAGGAGGTTCACCTGGACATACGCATTATCAAGTTAAATGTTGATCATTAGTCTTCGCTCAATGTAATCCGCTGTCTAAGCATGTGGAGACTTCCATACAGGATCTTGCTCTATTGGAGTATCGCGCATGAATAAAAGTATATCCGTTTATGGTTTAGTCTAGAATCTTCCATGTATGAATTTCTACTACAGTACTGGTGAAAGACTTACGATGAACCATTTCTTACATCTCCTTTGCCCGCTTGCAAGTCATCCTGATTTAATCCCTCCATCTAGGTGTATAAGGGCATGGTTAATATTACTTAATAGTATAGCCATCTGTTGACTATAAGAAAGTGACATGTCATCTGTAGCCAACATGTATAACAATCGATACTCAAAAACTAATTCTTAAAGATCATTTCTTGCAAAGCACAATAAGTGTTATTTCTTGACAAGTTTTGGATGCAGGTTGAACAGTTGAACACTTTTGTTTGCAAAAGATACCTTTTTATCTATATCACCCGGATGTTTGTGAGCTCTAGAGATGAAATAATATCCGAAGAAACCTATCGATACCCGTTACACATGAGATGAGCCCCACATCCTTTGTCAAAATAAACAACTCCCCGATCAATGCATTTCACTCTTCGGTGCAACGCACGGGCAACTTACTACTCCCTCTAGTCCTTTTTAGTCTGTGTTTAAGAAAAATCCATTTTTCCCGCAATTCTCTGCGTATTAGCGTGTTGGGGCTGTTCTTTCCAACTTTACCCCTCCTTTATGTTCGCTTGCACGCATGCCTGAAGTTACTCCCATCTCTCTCTCGCATGCATGTCCTTCGTGCCTTCCCAAGGCAGCCAGCCGCCTACCTCTTACTCTCGTCCCCAGTCCCCAACGGTCCCATCTCACCTTCCCATTCTCCCATCTCTGCTACATCCCGTACATCTCCATGGATGAAATGCACCCATCATGGTTGTGGTAGGATAGACAACCCTAGTGAGACCATGGATGAAAGCTTGCTTGACGTGGACGACATCGAGCTCGCGTACCGAAGCGTGCTCCCGCTCGTGGACGACAACGCACTTGTGGAAGACCGGGCGCTAACTGACGACAACGTGTCGCAGCTAGGCAATGTGTTCCAGGTGTGCGGCGCGCCCGCGGACGGCGACACACTCGTGCAAGGCGGCGCGCTCGCAGACTGCAGCATCCACCTGGATGACGGTGGCGTCCACGCGCTTGAGCCCGTCGTACGGGTGCTGGTCGAGCTGCTAATCTATCGCGGGTTGTTCAGTTCGGGAGGGAGTTGAAAATTTTGGCGGAAAGATTTCATCTGCCAAAATTAAACAAATTGTTTTGGCTCCAATTCCACCAGTATCAAGCGACGATGCTGTTCTTCTTGCCTCAGCGTTCTTCATGCTCAAACGCCATGCAATGGGTGAGAGATTGGTGCGGATGCTTAGAAGATTTGGCACAGAGAGAGAGAGAGAGAGACGCATGCGCCTGCATGCAGAGATTGAGCGGAGAGTGAGAACTCGCATGCATGCAGAGAGGTGGACAAAGGAGAACATTGGCGCGAGAATACAGGGTGTCGATCCAATTGTTGCATGCGCACAATAACTACCCAGCATCCCTTCTGTAGCAAACCAGGGGCAAAACAATCCAATTTTTGCTGCACTCTCCTCTCCTTGGTATGCGGGCTGAGCATAGAACGCAAAGAAAAAAGGACGACCAAAAATTGAACTAACATTATATATAGTACGATAAATGCTGATGCATGTCACCTAAAATTATATCATTCAAAACTATGTTCAAATACGAATCCAACGATATAGTTTTTGTTGACATGCACTAACATTTTGTCAGTTAAATCTCCAGTCAAATTCAATGGGGGACTAATAAACCACGACCGATGTAGTACAAGTGTAGAGGGCGGCGCTGCAAGGGAGTCTCACCTCTCACCCCGCTCGTGGCGCGGCAGTAAAGCCGTCATATCACAAAACCCAACCACTCCCAGTAATAAGTGGCCTGGTAAAATAAACGAACAAGCAACCATCACATCCCTCCGTCTTTTTCGCATTTCATCTCTCTGCATTTACTTTCTCTGGTTCATCTCACACACTCGATCCCTAGCTACTACTCCTAGGGCCAGTTCTTTTGGCGGCTTCCCCAGCTTTTCCCACAAGGCGCCTCACTCACTTATTTGGGCTTCTAAACTACTACTCTGTCCTGGTTTATTCCTCACCATTGTAATTTGTGCTAAATTTTGACCAAAGATTTAACTGGTTTATTCCTCACCATTGTAATCCCTCCGTCTAGGTGTGTAAGTCATCTTACAACAACCAAATAATCACAAGCTTGACTAGTGTTGTTTTTCTACTTTTACAAAAACCGCATCGTAATGTTAAAACGTGCATTTGCACGTACATAAGTAATAGTAGTACTCCCTCCGTCTAGGTGTATAAGTCTTCCCTCCTTCTTGGTCACGGTGCACAACCAAAGATGACTTATTGACCTGGACGGAGGGAGTAGCACAGTCTGCAAGCATATATCGAGAGAGATGTGTAGTGCGATAGTATATAGTAAAGTTTGTGCTATATGCACGTACTTGCAAAATGCGTACGAATACACAAGGGTTCCAAACATTCCCTTTTACATACTTAATTAAGGACGCTAAATCTTCCTCAACGTTCGGGATTTATCATTTGCGTCCAAAAACTAATGAGATCGCCTTACGAAACAAAAATTATACTCCTCCTAAAAGCCACGACGCTCGCAGGAGTGCTTGCGGCGCGCCACAAGTGCCCTGGTGCGCGGCCGTTTCCCAGCGCGTCGACATAACGCCTCTTCCTCAGCCTCACAACTCGCAAGGTGCTGATTGGCGGCTTGGCGGTGGGCGAGCGCGATCTCACCGGTGTGGTGATCCAGCGCCAACAGGTACTCCTCCTTGTGGAAGCGTGCACCCGGTCCACATACCACCAAGTGTAGATGAGGCGCTTGGGCCCGACTCCACTCAGGGCGTTGGCACTGGCGTCCTCTGCCACCCTCACGGCCCTCGCATGATCCTTCTGCCAAAGAGCCAATCGCCTGACTCTCTCGGATGCGAAATAGGCCTCCCAGGCAGCTTGTTCCGCGATGCGCTTCTCTTCCTCGGCCTTCTTCTCCGCCTCTATTTTGGCGCACTCTGCTGGAGGCAAAGCCTCCCACAAGGTGACATCCATTTCTTTCCAAAGCTCCTCAAGGCTGGGGGGGGCTCGGCGGGCGGTGCGGCGTTCTCCTTGTAGCGGGGAGCCGACGCGTTCTCTGGTGCGCGCGCTGGCGAGATAGGGAATGCCGACGCGTCCACCTCGATGCGTCGCGGCGAGGAGTGGAACACCGACGCGTCCTCCTCGACTAGCGGCAGCGAGGAACAGAACGACAATGTGTCTTGTTGCTGTGAGGAGCGGAACACCGACGTGTCCTCCTTGCCAAGTGGCGGCGAGGAACGGAACGGCAACGCATCACGTAGCGGCGAGGAGCGGAACACCGATGCGTCCTCCTCGACTAGTGGCGGTGAGGAACGGAACGCAACGCGTGACCGTCCGCGCGGTGCAGCGAGGGGCTCCTAGGGCTTGGGAGGGGTGATGCCACACTACTAGGGAAAAGCCTACCAGCAGCGAGGGTTTTGGGCCTCTCAGTAGCGCGGGCACCGGCGCTACTAATAAGGCGCTACAGCTAACGTATAGCAGTAGCGCCGGTTGTCCCACGCTACTGCTATACATGAATAGCTGTAGCGCTCTTTGGGAAAGGGCGCTACTGATATTATCTGCAGCGCTGTTTGCTGGGACGCGCTACTGACAATGCGGTGCTACTGCTAAATTTCCCCCTCGCTACTACTAGTTTATTTATTAGTTTTTTTTCCTGCATATTTGTTTTGTCTTTGAATAGGCTTTATACAATAATCTTTAGCATATCATACACATACAAATGTAATCATAGCATATACATACAATTAGTCTCATCAAATCATGTCATCATCATAATCATCATCCAACACAAAGTGGTCTCTTGTCATCATCTCGAAAATAGCGATACAAGTCTCGACTGATATGCAAATACATCGTCATCCATCTAAACAATGATATACGTGAGAAGAGCTATCACTTTGAGAACATGAGTTCGTATCCCTCTTTCGCATTAGCGTGAACCTCTAAACTAACTACTGCCTGTCGCTCGGAAACCAGAAGGGCCTGACACTCCGGCCACTTGTCGTATATATACTCCTGGCATAGCACTTCTTCGCCATCTATGATCTATGCACCTGCATCATCACATGAGTCGATGATATGCAAAATATATAGTTGAGCAGCATAAAGAGACAGACTTGGCAAAAATAAAAACAACATATCATAAGCATAAATAACAAAGTTCATCGTACCCCAAAATGCCCTAACTAGAGTGATTTTCGCTAGTCGAGGAGGACGGTTTAATTACATCACAAATAAAGTTTCACCATGCATAACTCAAAGTTTTGTCATACAGAAAGTATGGACTAAACGGACACATTGTCATATATCGACAATCACTCCAACAAGTCGTTCCATCCATCCAAGTCAGGGAGATAGTCCCCGAGCCTAGTGAAAGGCTTCAGGTCGAGACGCTGAGAGGCTATCCATGTTCGGACGTCTTCCCGCGACATTTGTCCTTCTCCGTAGAACATCCCTGTTTTTCCGACGACCTCCTTCATGATGATTTTGTCAAGTTCGCGCTGGATGTTATAGAACTCAGCTCGAAGTCGATGATCCTCGATATCTCCTATGTCCTTTGCCCATTGCAGAATATGGGCATCGCCGGATTTAGGTGACATGCGAAGGTTCTGGTGATCCCGTCTGTACTCCAGCATGTGGTGTAGGACATAGAATCCATCATTAAGAGAATCGTTCGGTTGCTGGATGCAGTAGAAGTCGGTCTTATGGCCGAAGGCGACCCTGCCGCCCCTTCTCTTCTTGTCCCTGACCTCTCCACCCCTTGCTTGGTAGTAAAACATAGCACTGTCAAGAACATCCTTGATGTGGGTGTAATCCTTTTTGTGAATGTTCTTCGATGAGTCCAAGTAAAGAGTGGGAGAATCGGGGGTAGAGGATGATGAGGACGGCGCGCCCGCCGCTGCGCAAAATAACTCCTCAAATTAATTAGCCTCCACCGTGCAAATGAATGATTGAAATCGAAGGAAGGATAGCAGCGCGGATGACTTACACGGGATGATAAGGCACGAGAATCGCCTCCATGTCCTTATTGGCGAGCATGAAATTGACGATGTAATCCCTCGTGTATTCACGGTGATTTGCGCAGACTCCCAAGAAGCCCTCGTGCATGTAGTACGGGTCAGCGACACAGATATGAGATATCTGCTCAACCCCGATGATGTAGTTCATGTGCAAGGCATAAAGGCAGACAAACGTAAAATCCAGCTTCTTCACGTGAAACATGTCGAATATGTAATCGAATCGGAGGAAGAACTTATCCGCGAGGAAGCTGTCGACGTACGACATTTGCCGCGGAATGTTAACCACGTAAAGTGGGTATCCTGGATCTTTCGAGGTGATGAGGTCTTTCTCTACCCGCAACACATCGTCATGAAGTCTCTTTAGATCGCCGAATCTGGCCCGTAGCGCTGTTGCAGGTAGGATTGGTTGACCGGGGATATGCCATTTATCCGCACCAGGGATATCTATACGGTCCTGAAGCCGAGGCTGCTGAGGTGGCTGGATCATAGAAACAGCTTTTTTTCCTTTCCTCTCTCTCTTCCTAAACTTCTTTACTACCGGAAGGTCGTCCATAATATGTTGAGACGGCAATTCAGGCACCGACTCATGACACTCAAACCCTGAGGTGGCGCCAGTATAAACATACTGTTCAGCAGCGCCATCGTCGTCCTCATCCTCATCCATGGCGACGTCATCAGCGACTAATGGAGCCTCCTCCTTACCCTGTCCGCTATCACCCAACCCGACACCCGACGATAATTGGGTAGGTGGGGTGTTGATGTTCATACCTTGCTGAGGCTGCGTGCTCGTGGGTGTGCTCCTGGCCGCCTCCAGACGAAGCAGACTCTTTGGTCACAACAGGACCCACCCAGCATTGCAACAATCACCAAGCCGCCGCGGTGTCTCGTCGTCATCCCCCAGTAGTACTGGAGGAGGCAAATTCTCGTGGCCCGGTTTGACACTGGCCACCGAAACCTTGAAGACGTTCGGGGGGATTGGCCAACTGTGGAACAATGGTTCCTTCGGCTCCATTATCGTCGCCTTCCCTACGTCCACCTTCTGGTCACCGATGGTGTACAATATGGTGCACGGGGTTTTGTCGGCCTGCAAAGAAGAGTCTGCGACGTGAGACATCCGAAAGGTAACGAAAACGGGAGATTATACATTTATATTGAAGGGGGCCGGTGTGACAGATACTGTGAGGGCGACGAGCTCAGCCAAAGACGAAGCACCGCCTAGCATGTCCGGTTTGGGAGCAGGTGCACCTACAGGTGCTGGTGCAACGCTAGTCGAGCTGCTCCCCGCCAAGAAGTCAGCAAGGGGAAAGTCCGCTGTATCTTTTTTTGGATTTTGCCTGGTCCAATTGAAAATGGCTGGAACCAAGGTAGTAGAAATATCTAAAGCCACCTGTTTTGCGGCAGCTACCGTTGTTGCGACTGTCTCAGTTGATTTCTTCTCAACCGCAATCTCAACCCTCTTGTCGATGTTTTCTTCATTTAACCTCCGTCTTTCATTTCTCTCATCCATGGTCTCACGGTAGTACTTCTTCCACGTGGCGCCGTCTCCGACACCGTGCACGCGTCCATACGACAGTCGAGTATCCACCGGTTGTTGTTTCAATATGTTCAACGCCCGGTTGAATGGAGTGTCCCACTTTTGCCTCGCCAATGCCTCAGACGGCGAGTCGCTTTCGGCCTCAATCCTGTGCTGCTCTCTCTGCCAAAGGCACAACGATCGTTTACAAATATGAATAACGTGTGCAGTCGAATTGATCAGAAACTAAAATCACCAGCAGTCTCATGAACTCCGCAATGACCGGTGTTGTCTCGTAAACCTTTTTCACTGGGTCCCAACGGTGCCGGGCCCTGAGGACGTCACGCTCCTGCGGGACGGTGAACTCCGCCAAGGGGTCTGGGATGCCCAGACTCGCGGCTTCCGCATCCTCCTTGGCCCATTTGGACCTCTTTCCACCATAACCACGGCTTCCGAGGTGGTGGCTCCCAATGTTCCTCTCTTGAAGCCCCTTCATGTACTTAGACTTTTTTTTGGCATCTTCGACCTCGCAAGCCTCCTTAAATATTTGAAATTGTTCTTCCGTGATTGTTGGATTATCCTTTACAATCTCGGAGTAGGGTTCCTTCTTGTCGATAATCCTTGCTTTCACTCGATTTTTCCAGGCGGCCAACGCATCGCTAAACTTGGTCATGGCGTGTTTGTTTATCTTCTTCATTGTCGGGTCCTCATCTGGATCTTTATAATCCTTCTCATTCCGGCCCGGGAACAAGAATATCTGGTGAAACTTCTTTAGGAGGGAGCTCCTCATATTTTCTATCTTCTGTAGTTTCTCATCATTGATGGTGGCGGTTGTCCGTACGATGCAGCCTATTTGATTGCCGTAGCATCGACGCGCTTCCTCGGGCGCCGTTGGCTCAAAATTGCCGTCGTCCACCTCTGTGACCACCACTCTAGTAGTCCTGAGTTTGTTAGGAACCCGTTGCCTCTTTGCTTTCGGTTCTACACCGACTCCGCTCCCCGAGGCAGCGCCGGTCTCAGTCTCAGCGCCGGTCTCGATGTCGGTCTGAGTCTGAGCGCCGGTCTCAGTCTCAGCACCGGTCTGTGTGTCGGTCTCAGTCCCCGATGCCACCGGTGGGCCCAGTAATAACATCGGTTGATCATCGGTAAGGCTAAAAAATTCGTCTGCCGCCCGGTAGGCGTCGTCGCAATCAGCAGAACCCTGTCCTTCATCGTTGCTAGCCATGTTTCCTATGATTAAATCTAGTCAATTAATTCTAGACCTAATAAAATGAATAATGACATAAAAAAGGCATATTGTTTTGCAGGAATGTTGACTCCTTCCTGGTGCGGCAAATCACGGGCACTCGATATGTCCTAGTTTGTAGCACAAGTCATGCCGAAATTCACGGAAAATTTTGGCATGAGCTTTGCTAAAAAGTGGACAAATCGAGAACCTGGAATTTGCCGGAAAAGAAATGAATCAAAATTCCGGCAAAACATAGGCCACTAAGCATAATTCCCTGCAAACAGTGTCCAAATATACACGAGCAACCACATGTGCAAACAGTGTAGAAGAAAATTCATTTAACTACTAATAGAACAAAATTCAGTTAACTTTAGTGCTTTATAATGATGAAAGGAAAAAATTTCAGTTAACTACTAATTTCATTCATTTAGGTTATTCATTTAACATCACCTAATTAACCTACTGTACCAATACTACTAGCAGCACTACTAACCTAATTAACCTAGCAAAACTCTAGTGCCCTAACTGAAAAACATCTAATTAACATCTACTAGTACCACTATTGCCCTAACCTCATTAACATCTACTAGTATCACTATATACTATACAAGCAGCATCTACCCTAATTAAACCCTACTGCCCTAACTAACTTTTGTTGTAAACCAATTTTTTTTGCTCTAAACTAATTTTTGCTCTAACATCTACTACTTAACATCCTTTGCTCTAAACTAATTTTTTTGCTATAAACAAACTTTTGCTCTACTAATTTTTTCTCTAGAATGCAGAGAGAGATGAGTGGGGGGAGGGGTGGGGGACTTACAGAGAGGGGAGAGACGGTGGCGGGGAGGTGCTCGGTGATGGCGGCAGGGGCGGAGAGGGCGGGCTCGGGCATGGGCAACGGCGGTCCTGGGCGGGCTCGGGCGCGATGAGGTGGAGGGCGCTGACGGTGACGTCGAGGGCGGTCTCGGGCGGCGGCGGTGAGGCTGAGGGCGGCCTCGGGCGGCGGCGGTGAGGATGACGGCGGCCTCAGGGGGAGACGATGAGGTTGCGGGCGTCCACGCCGGCAGGAGACGGCGGCGAAGTGGGGCGACGGCAAATTGGGGAGACGGCGGTGAGGGCGAGGGATTTGGGGAAGAAGTGGTGGGCGGGGGGCCGGGGGGGGGACCACTGTTTAAGTGAAACGTAACGGTAGCGCGTTTCCGAAAACGCGCTATAGCTAAGTTAGCTATAGCGCGGTTCCTGAAACCCGCTACTGCTATTCCTTTCTCCTTTTTTCCCTTTTTTCTTTACATTTTATTTTTTTCCTTCCTCCTTTTTCTATTTCTTCCATTTTCATTTACTTTTTTACTTGTTTTTCACTTTATTTTATTTCTGGTAGCAGCAGCGCCTTACATGTGCTACTGCTAGGTTGGGCTAGCCATGTGCGCCCAGTTCAAACATAGCAGCAGCGCTTTTCGCCAGTACACGCTACTGCAAAAGTCATAGCAGTAGCGCGGTTTATTTACGTGCGCTGCTACTAAGTAGCAGTAGCGTTTGATTTTGTATAGTGCTACTGGTAAGATTCTGTGTATAGGCTTTTCCCTAGTAGTGCCATGGTGGTCGACGTGAGAGGGAGGGGGAGGAGATAGCGATGAATGTGAACGTGAGGGCGAGGAGATAGCGATGTCGTGGGAGGCGCAGTACTTATAGCGAGCAATGGCACACCTACGTAAGATATGGACTGAGCTGCACTGACTTAACTGCAGGTCCAGATGCATCACTGACATGTGGGCCAGACCCCTGTTGGGCCCATATGTCAGTGACCCAATGCACCTGCAGTTAAGTAACACCTACATGGGCATATTTTTTGTAGTAAATTACGGGGGAGCGAAGGGGTGGAAATATTGCTGGTCACAACGGATTGGACGAGCGTGGGGGGAGGAGAGTCATGCATGCAGTTTTTTTCACACGGGGTGGAGTGGTGCGACTGCCGGAGGGAGAAGGAGAGTTTGGCAGGCATATTGTTTCCATACATGGAGAGGAAAAGATTTGGAGACAAATGGGCTTCTTGCAGGTATGGGGAACGGTGCATAATAAGTCATCTTGCATGCCGGGCTAGGTATAGTCTCAAGTCATTAAAAACATACACTACTAGGAAAAGGCCTACTAATGGCGCACCAGTTTTGCCTACCAATGGCGCATCACTGGTGCGTCATTAGTATCACCCCACTAGTATATATTACTAATGGTGCACCACTGGTGCGCCATTAGTATCTGGTATACTAATGGCGCACCACCCAGTGCGCCATTAGTATATGACACCGTGCGCCATTAGTATGCCTCCCAGGGGCCATATTTAACCATGTGCTTTGGCACACTAATGGCGCACTGCGGATGGATGCGCCATTAGTATACTTGGCATACTGATGGTGCACTGTTTGGTGATGCGCCATTAGTATACTTTGGCATACTAATGGCGCACTCTGTAGTGATGCGCCATTAGTATACTTTGGCGTACTAATGGCGCACTCTGTAGTGATGCGCCATTAGTATGAATATTAGTTTTTTTTTACTTTTCTGATTTTTGCACAGGTTACAAAATATATTATTTGACAGAATATAGACAGTAGCACACAGCAACAGCAGATTCATCGAATACAATAGAAGATTAGTCTCCGAATACAATTCATCATATTAGTCTCCGAATTCAAAAGACCGAACAAAGATAAAACATTACATGTCTTGAGACTGCGAGTATCGAGTATTTCGGAAGTAATACTAATCCTAACAAGTCCTACTAATCATCAGCATAAAACTTCTACTTGTTATTAATAACAAGTCATACGATCATCATCTTGATAGTCATCGAACCAACCCTACTTAATTGTTCTTAGCACATGATCATCAGTATTAGGCAGGACCTAAATACCCTATTTAAGCTAAAATAGCATAAAACAATATAGACCCTGACTCTCCATTATGGAGAATGGAGAACATCCTGTCTCCAATTCTTGCGCTTCGCTTCCTTTTTCTTCCAAGAACCTCCTTACGACTGTCCATACATTTTTTCCATCCTTTGATTTTCATGTCTCCACTTCTTTTAGAAATCTCATATGGACAGTTGAGATTCGTAGGATGACCTGGCTCTATGTTCAAAACATTAAGACTACCTTTCTTATACATCAAATGAGGCACACAATTCTCTGGGATTATCTGTTGAAAAACGTAGTAATAACTTCATAGTTAGCAATGATGTACTAGTTTTAGAAGTATGCAGAAGATACACGGATGTCGTAATAGTAAAAATCTTACCAGGGTATCTCCATGGTAGCTACCGTAGTTGAACACATGCACTAGTGGCACGTATTTACCATAATGTTGAGGAGTTTGATTGTGGATATTGTAATTCGCAATGTCAGTACAAAGTCCGACCAGATGATTTTTCTCCTTGTAAGTTGTTAATTCGGAGCCATCGGTGTAGTGGGTTTTGTCTACCATCTCCCACCCATTCTTTGAACAATAAAAATAAGCTGTCAATGGAAATAAGCTGTCAACTATTTTGAAATAAACAATATAAATTAGTTAATAATTAACTATGTTTGAGAAACTCACATAGCGGTTGAACTGGAGGCGTATCAACAAGGACCCAAATGTCCATATTGTCTTGGTTGATGTCAGGATTACCAAGATCCATGGTGATAAGCATACCCTCATCAAAACCATACATCTTGCAAAATGCTTCCCAATTTTTGCAACCAAAATGGGTTACGCTCTCAGAATTATACAGATTTACTTCAAATTCCACATCGTGATGAGTCCTTAGGTGAATTTTCTTTGTTTCAGAAATTTCATAGTCTTCAAAATCCATCCTCTCCAAGACATAGCGTCTTGCATGGCATCGCATAAGCTATACTCGAATTGTAAAAGATGAAAATTACATGTTGAAATAGTTGAAGTCATGCTTAATTATGAAAATAACACTTGTCGTCGTTGTGTACCCTTTCAACTTCGAAGGTCTCCTCGAGCTTAATGCTGAAGCGCCGATCATCGTCCAGGTGAGGCATGTCGCACAGACCTCGATCGTCGTGGCACCAGTCGCACTCCCCCGGGAGACTTTCGTCGTCCGATGACGACATATCCTACATTCATAATTCAAAACTACATCATTTAGGGTTTATCGACACCGAGGCATCCTAAAAGCTAAGCTTTTATCATTTAGGGTTTGTCGACGCTGAGGCACCCTAAAAGCCTAAGCTTTCATCATTTAGGTTCTTATCAACACCGAGGCACCCTAAAACCTATGGTTTAATGCAGCAAGAATAAAGGGGCAGTTGATCCTACTTAATTAAGTACTAAGATACCCCGGCCCATGCACTAGTCACAAGTACCCCATATGTCCTATTTTTAGCAAAGTCATGCTAAAATTCATGGAAAATTTCAGCATGACCTTTGCTGAAAATAGGACACATGGAGTACCCGAATTTGCCGGAACAGAAGTTAATCGACATTCCAGCAAACTCAAGGGCCTCTCGGGGTACCTGCAAATTCATCACGACACGATGGTCGAAGACAAAACCCAGCAAAATAGCATAGTTACTAACGTGTTTACAGAAATTGTTTTCTGTAAAAGATGATCATCATCTTTACAAGTCTTTCTCAATGTGATCACAAGTAATTCAGAGGCATCACAAGTAATTCCCTGCCCATTTGTCCCTCCCCAACTAGATACTAGAGTAGCACTGTTGATGCCCTGTTATTGCTGAACTTTATGACAGTATATACAACAACTTATCCTAAATGTGGCTAGAACTGCAGATTTACAAATTAAAGGACACAAACTCAAGCAAGCTTCCTGAACAATACCCTGACAGAAAACATAGGACAAGCAATGAATTTATATAACCAGTAAGAACAAGGGGATGATTTTAGCAAGTTAAGTGCAGCTCTCGCACCCTGTGCATGAAATGTATCATGTATCAAACCATCAATTAACTACTGAACCTAATTGGCTACTACTCCCTAATGCACTCCAGGCTGTCAAAGTATAGCACAGGAGCAACGATATTAAACCTAGTAGCACTACTGAACCTAATTGAACCTAGGCAATACTCCAACTAAATGATGGACCATGCATGTTCTATCTCACTACTAAACCCCAAGAGAAAAATTCAGAAACAAATGGAGTAACAGATTAACAAATTACAATACAGAAGAACTAAACTTTGGTTAACTAAATGCATTAGCTACTGACTGTCCAGATTAACAAACTACAGTGCACAAATCACATGTCATCATCAGTAACAAAATTCAGATTAACAGATTACTTCCATATGTCAATTTTAGAAGAAAAGGAACGAATTACTAGCATTGCATCTCTACTGAACTGAACATGTGGCAAATGACAAATGCTGTCTGATGTTGAACAAATGGCATGAAAGACATTCTCTGTCTAAACCTAGGAACACAGTCATTACTGTCTTTCTATCTAAACCTAATTGAACCTAGGCATTACTGTCTATCTAAACCTAGTGCACAAACCTAATTGAACCTATGAACAAATGGCACTACTGAACCTAAGTGAACCTAGGCATTACTGTCTGTCTAAACCTAGTGCACAAACCTGAAGTGTTGAGACACAAGACACGGTCGAGGGGAGGGAGGGATGGAATGGGGAGGAAGGGTGGAGAGGGAGGAAGGAGGAAGGAGGAGAGGTACCTGGGCAGGCGCGGCCAGTCGCCGGAGGGGTCGGGGTTGGGGTTGGGGTCGGGGTCGGCGGTAGCGGTGGCGTCGAAGGGATGGCTCGAGGGTGTCCGAGCTCGTCTGGGTCCTCGTAGTCGAAGAGGAAGACGGCGAGGGGCCGACGCGGGGAGGCTGTCGGCAACGGCGAGGTCGCGGAGGCGTCGACGATGGCGGAGCTGAAGTGGTGGGGGCGCGGGGGCGGCGGCGCACGTAGGGGCGGCGGCGTCGCGGGTCGGGGCAGCGCGCGGGGGGGGGGGGGGGGGGGGACTGGATCTGGCGAGAGGGACGGACAAAGGGGTCGGGCGAGTTGGAGCTAGGGGTAAGATTGCTAATGGTGCACCCCCGAGCGGTGCCCCATTAGAATATTTTTATTATTTTTATACTAATGGCGCACCGTGGCACAGTGCGCCATTACTAGTTTAAACTAGTAATGGCGCACTCTGCCCGGATGCGCCATTAGTATGTTTGAAAAAATGAAAAAAAACATTTTGTTACTAGTGGCACAGCGTGTGCCTGGTGCGCCATTAGTGTCTTCCACACTAATGGCGCATCTCCACATGGTGCGCCATTAGTATGGCGCACCACATGTCTGGTGCGCCATTAGTGTCATTTCCATCTATAGCCCTTTTCCTAGTAGTGATACACGCCCCACACAGGTTCATATTTCAAGGTGCACTAAATTATTGCATGCGATGATTAAGGCTGGCCATAATGGTGGTATCTTAGCTGGTATCATGCACTCAGGAATAGCAAACATGCTGATGTGGCAAAGAATTAAAGAAGAGAGGGGGATTACAGGGGGGTTAGAGTAACTAGTGTTCATGCATGCATCTCCTTTTCCATTCACATTTTACAAGTAAAGTTTGTGGACAAACTTTGACCCAAAGTACGATGGGGACTAGTAAACCAGAATGGAGGTAGTATTTTTTTAATCAAAGAAGGGTTTCCCCTTCCGATTTTCATTACTGAAAACCACCATCTAAATCTAAACCATAGTATTTGCCCTAGAACTACCAGGTTCAACATCTCGGAACATAAACCCATACAACCTCCATTGCAAAAAAAACCATACAACCATACGCCAAGGAGGTACGTAGTACTATGAATTCCATTTTCGCTCCATCCCAAGTGTTCTAAAAACTACTAACTACTTATAACGCGCCATTGAAAATCGGAACTCTTAACCCCGCTAAAAAATGATATTTTAAATGTGGCTACTCGATCTATGGCAACTGGCGAGCCACCGCGCTCCAAGTCCTTCACCTGTGGTCCCGACCATCAACTCCTATGGATCAAATTATCACGCGAGATGACTATTCCTACAAAGATGCTCCACCACGTACCCGGTACCCGCGAATGCAGCAATCGTGCACCTAGGGTTTTAGGGTTTATTTTTTAACGTCGCCTTTACGTAACACTCATGTGTGCGAGACAGCGAGAGGCCGACTACGTGTGTGCGGCTCTTCTCTTTGTATATGTACTCCACCGTTTGTCTGGTGTCCATAAAATTATAATAACTACTAGCAATGTGCCAATGCGTTGCCACACAATCAAAGTAGATTAATACAATTCACCGATTTGATAGAAAAAATGTCTATTTTTGAAATACCTATATCACTAAAAATATGTTATGTTTCACTCAAAATATATTCCTTTGGCGGTTTTGATGAGATAAGGGAGGAATGTTGTTTGTTTCAAGATTCGAGAAATGGTATATGTCTAATTTCTACTCTTACTAGCAAGATGCACGTGCGTTGCACGGAACATCAAGATCTTGTGGGAGAAAAGGAAGAACGAGGGAAGGCCTTATCTGCAAATGTGGTGAAGAGTGCCGGTAAATTGCCATATATTCCTTCCTATCCGTCAGATATAAATCGGGCGACCTACATTGCAGGATGGCAGGCCCACCATCATCACCAACTCTATTTTTTATCCCTACTCTTATAAAAAGCATTATCAGTGAGGATCGTGTGCCTGCCATCCTGCAATATAGGCCGTCCGATCTATATCTGACAGATAGGAAGGAAACTATGGCAATTTTGCAAAAAGGTACCCACACCCCTCTCCACATTTGCAAATAAGGCCTTCCCTCGTTCATCATTTCCCCCCACAAGATAAACTACTCATACAAATGCATCTTGATGTTCCGTGCAACACATGGGCATCTTGCTAGTTGTTGCAAAAAGCCCATGTCTGTGTGAGAGAGAGGGAGAGTGGAGGAGGACGGAGTGCATGTGTGACAAAGACACAAGGAGTGTGTGTGCGATAGGTATCAGCTTAAAATGAAGCGATAGTGTGTGTGCGCATGATCGAGAGGGTGTGTCTCAAGAAGGGAAGAAAAATCTACATAGATACAAGGAGCGGGAGAGAGACATGTATGCGATGGTGGAAGCACGAGTGTGTGGGTGTATAAGCCTATCTAGAGGCTAGCTAGTCGATAAATGTGTGTGAGAGAAATACGAGTCGGGGTGCGAAAGCGAGAGTTTTGTGTGTGAGAGAGAGAGAGACAGTAGTCGGGAAGTGGAGTGGAAGCAGGAGTTGTGTGTGTGTGTGTCTGAGAGATAGAGAGAGAGAGGAGACAGTAGTCGGGGTTGTCTGATCGGTAAACAAATGAATAATGTCAGTCTGGGATGGAGACGAAAAGGAGACCACAACAAATGTTGTGTCTACAGGAGAGAGAGAGAGAGAGTAATTTTAGTGGTGTGAGTCATATGTAGAGAAATATAGGGTGTGTGAGAGAATCGCATAGAGAGAAAGACAAAGTGAAAGACGAGTGGAGACTGTGTGTGTGGCGGTGAAAAATAAAGCTTAGCTAGGTACCGAGTGATACCAGAGAACAGTAGAGACGTGAGAGATAATGAAAATCATGTAATGTATAATGATAGGGAGAGTGTGACACTTCTCAAGGGAGACGTCGAGAGACCATGTTTGCGAGGATAGGAGAAACATGAAGTGAGCATGCGGGTGAGCTGGAGAAAAGAGAGTGATAGCTACCTGAAGGAGCATGCATGCGAGAGAGATGGGCGTGAAAGGAGGGAACAAAAAAGGGATTCAAATATTTTAATTCGAGATGATGATACATGTAATCCATACTCCAACCAAAATTGATCTATCAAACATGCATACTCATATGATTTCACGCACATCTATGTTATTTAATATGTAGATATTACTGATCCATACATTTTAGTAGAACATAATTTAGTTAAATTTTTTTGAATTCAACCTTAAGATTTCCAGATCGTTGTATTTGTAAATCATATTATACATATAAAGGAGCAGAATTCTTTGTTGTGCTTTTGAAAGTATATATAAAAAATGATGTAGATAGAATGTAATTCCAATTGAAAATGGATCCCGCCCGAAAAAAATAGAATACAAACGGGATTCGATATGAGTTGGCACGATAAACGGGCACTCTGCAAAATTTGAACGAAGCGGGGAAAGTCGCAGTAACCGCCCGAAACCAAAATCTGCGAGATGGAAATCACTACTGCCTATCCCTGCCACGCAAAGCCTATCTGCTGGATTTCTATAGGTTTCGATAGGGGTAGGTTTGTAATTTCACCCAAACGTGACGAAAGCGCCTCTCACCCGGATTCATACACGGTGGGCACCAAAACACAGTGTGTCCTCGGCCGAAATCGACTCCCTCCCCGATTCATATTCATACACGATGGGCACCAAAAACAAACTCTCGCCGGCAAATATTCGGTGTATGCGAGATTATCATGCTATCCCCAACCGACTAATGTTGTTGTGATGTAGTAGAAATTTGAAATGGGGGCTAAGTTTGTAAATTTCCTCGCATTTGAGACAAGCGCGCCCTGAATACATGGTTCCCCCTTCCTCTCTACCTCCCTTTTCCCCATTCATACCCCGTGGGCGCTAAAACACCCTCTCCACCCCACCCTCCTCCGTCTGCCGCCATCCGCCACCCCATCCACTGCCATCCTCCTCCACCATGCCGGAGCTGATACCCCGACGCCGCCGTCCATTACAAGAGATCGACCTCTCTCATCCATGGCTTCAGACCGGGATCCTTGCATCCCGTCCTCTCACTTCATTCCCGCCGTCGTCCACCTTGCCGGCGCTGCTCCTACGACCGTCTCGTCCACCGCGCCCCGCCGCCACCATCTACCCTCCTAGATTTGCTTCCACGCCGCTGACCGCCATCGCTACCGCAGCACCGTCAAATTCTCAGTAGATGCGTACACAGCGCCGCACCAGAGGCGGTACTCTTTCGTATCTGCTCAACTTATTTATCGCAGCAAGAAAATCGATCGCCACTGCTTTACTCTGATTTCTTGTCTTGGTTGCAAAGTTGCCTTTGTTCGGTTTGCACCTTCAGATTCGCCATGGCACGCTCAACACTATACTCCCAATGGTTATGGTTTTCCCCTTTTATATTCCACACTAGTTAAATCACAGTAGACTAAATTTCAAAATTGGGTCAGTCGATTTTTCAGAGCTCGCCGGAGTTCGCCGGTGCGATCGAAGGGGCTCGGGTGGTTGTGGGGCCTCGCCAAACGAAGAAAACTCGACGCGGGTGGGGGTTTGGGCGGGGGTGGGGGTGGGGGTGGCGGAGGAACATAGGCGGTGGGGACCAGTGGTTCGGCCGGCGGCCCGTGCGGTGTTCTGTATGGGAATAATCAGAGACGAGGAAGAAGAAGGGTTAGGAGATGTAGGATCCTCATCCAACCGCTGGGAGTTGCATTCTTAATGCGCTCTGGTTCATCATGTGTGGTCACTACACAACCAACATTTTATTATCCAAAATCTGCTTGCTCTTCTTTACCATGTTCCTCTTTCGTTCTTCTTTAATATGTACTCTCTCCGTTCCTAAATACAAGTCTTTGTATAGATTCCACCATGGACTACATATGGAGAAAAATGAGTGAATCTAGACTCTAAAATGTATCTGGATACATCTGTATGTGATCCATAGTGGAAATCTCTACCAAGATTTATATTTTGGAACGGAGGGAGTATGATAGTAGTACAGTATGTTCCTTGTACTGAAGAGGAGGAGGGACATTTGCGGTGTAGAGGTCTATACGGTCGGTTGTGATGGACACTTTGAGCCTCTTTGATTCATAGGATCTTGTAAACATAGGAATAGGATTTGTAGTGGCCTGCCCACTTGAATCCTATAAGAATAGCAAGGAAATGCGGGGAGCTGTGTCGCCTTTGAGAGTTACACTGATATTAATAGTACCGCACCTTCACTTGAAGAGAGCTGGTATCCGAAGCCTTTCTAGCCGTACCGGCAATACTAGCACATATATTCCAGCAAGTTCCACTTTCCCTATTTTACTCTGATGCTTAAGGTTTTCCCGTTATATCTACACCATGATCTGTGTAGCTGCTTTGTGTCGCACTAGAAACAGTCCACTCTTGAAGCTAAACACTGCAATGACTTACAAAATTGGCACCAAGGCATTGAGTGCCATTCTGGATGCAATGAAACTCATACGCTCCCCACCTGTTGATTCTTATTCAGAATATGATCCTAATGACTATTCTAACCTCGAGGAGTCAAAGGCAAATGGCCTGTCCTGTTCACCCATCAAGGTGCCTGTTCTAATTTCACAATGTTTTATTGATTGCGGGTATCTTGCATTTCTTCTACTTTGTTGCACTGCCATCTGCTAAGTTTACTCATCATATATGTCGAGATGCCATGCCCATCCATTATCAATACATATTCCATCTGTCATCATACCATATTTTTCCACTCAAATGCTGTTCTTGTGCATCAGACATAAAAATGGAAGAGGGTGATTGCCGAACTTGAAGGAGCACCAGCAAAGTCCTTGAAAAACGTGGTGGTGCCAGAGAAATTAGACAACACCCCACTTATATTGGTTGTACAACCAGTGACACAAAACATAGGACCGACTCCAGCAGACTGTACCCATACTTCACTGGCCACACCACTAGTCCCACCACACAGGACCTGCACTCCAGCAAAAGGTATACCGATTTCATTTGCCATAGCACTAGCTGTACCACAGAAAAATCCCACTCCGGCAAAAAGTACAGCAAGTCCACCGGCCGAAGACAAACCCCAACTGCAGAGATGGCCAATTCCTGGAGATTGGAACCCCATTCCATTTATTCCCAGTTTAAAAGACAATGCTTTCAATGTTGTTAGGGACTACGTGCATATATTCCCATCATGGGAAGATTATTGTGAAGACAAACACCATTTTCACATCTTCATGTCCAACACATCAATGATTCCCATCATGTAATTGCTATTATTCATGGTTATTATTTTTCTGTTTTCTGCTGATTGAACACATCAATGATTTACATTACATTGTTATAACTAGGCGAGGGTCAATCTGGATAGTCATGAAGAGCAAAGCTTGCTTGTGCTTTTCAAGGAAGCATTGCAGAAGTATCAGTGTTACCTGAGGAAATCACACTTTGATGGCAAGTCTATAAACGAATTTCCGGTGAAGTCTCCTGTGATAAATTTAGAAGACATTGAATGGAAAAACCTTGTTATGCACTGGTCTTGTTCTCAGGATGAGGTACTATCTATGAAATCACATGACAATTTGAACTTCTACTTTTTCGCATGTGCCTTACGGATCTTTTTTGCAGGAAATCTGCTCGAAGAAGAATTCCGGTTTGACAAGAACGACAGGATATCGCAAATATGCTGCCCGCTGCTTTGCTCTTGTTAGTACCTGTTGTCCTATATCACTGTACTTGCATACATACCTGGTTCATTATGTGACAGCAGTATGCATGATAGCTTGCTTATCAATTGTTCGCTCCAAATAATCTGATCAGTATGAATGGTTACATTTGTGTAGAATATATCCAATGCCAATGTTTTTTTAGCTCTGCATTGTTCTTGTAAGTACATGTTGTCCTTTATTAGTGTACTTATAATGACAGGTAGTTGTTCATGTACCATCACTCTGCAGCTTATTTTCCTTTGCCCTCCATTTTCTACACATCAGATCTATATTTACTCTTACCATAAGGTTGGTACTGAAGAAGTTTAGCTGTGCATTGCTCTTGGCTGTACCTTTTGCCTATATCCCTGCACTTACATTTATAGCTACTTGGTTATGTAGCATCACTCTTCATCATATCTTAAATATTCTCCATTTTTTCGTATATTATCACATCTATATTTACTCTTAACAAAATGTAGAATAAAGGAAATTCTTTTGAACAAGATTCTGTGGTAAACTTCTCGAATTGCCCGCCCCCATCAGCATGGACAAGGCCTTTATAGAGCCTGTCTTCACCAATAATGTAAGTTTGTCCATCTCAAGCCTTCAAACTTTGTTGTATATATTTGGTTAGGCATGACTGCAACAGATGTTTATTTTTGGTGTTTGCATCAAATTGCTTGTTTAAAGTTTATTATGTAGTTCATAAACAAAAGTTTTTCCTTTCTCAATTTAAGTTTCAGTTGTACAACCAAGTTCCTTCTTCATACTATGTAAATTAAACTATACAGAGCAAGTGATCTTCTTTTCCACTGCATATATGCTTCTGTTCTTCATCCGTAATCCAGTGGTGTGGTGAACCTACCCACTACAGCACAATGTCATATTCTGCAATGTCTTAACTATGAACAATGTCATATCATTCTACTATTATTTAAACCGTCTCTTTATTTGCCAATCTGAAATGGTATAAATTGACAGCACACTAACCATTGATACTTATGAGTTCTTGATCTGTAATCCAGTGGTGTCGTGAAGCTGCCAACTCCTTCACAATGTCATTTCCTGCCATGTCTTGACCTGAACAATACCATATAGTGTTAATGCAATTTTAAACTGTGTCACTTTATTCGTCAGTAAGAAATGTGATGAATTGTCAGCACTGATCCTTTTATGTGCAAAACCTGTCATCTGTCTGCTTGTTTATCTTTCAGAGTGAGGAAGATATAAGTGTTGAACAAGCGCAGTCTCATCATCTTGCTCAGCTGCTTGCGCTGTAGCTCCCCAAGCAGGGCTAACCTTTCTTGAACTCTACTGAAGTGCAGTCGGTTTTGTATATTATTTTGTTGGCGTGTTTATTGGCACTGGTGGCGATCTTTGATGCCCAGTGTATGTAATCTGTTGTCTGCTTGTGCTTTATTATCATAGTGGCGAACTTTGATGCCCAGTGGATGTAATATGGCGTAATTTCTTTATTGTATAGTCTAGGTTTTTTCTTATTCACGATGCTGCAATTATTTTGCTGTATATATATCCTGTCTTCGCAGTAAACCGGCCAAACCGTAAAATTACGGTACATAATTGGGCCGTCATGCAATCATGATGTAGGTTGGGCCTGAAACGTGCCAAACATCTCACGGGCTGGCAGCAGCCCAAAATGAACCCCGGCCCATGATTGTGCGAATCAAATCACGGGCTTTTAACAGGCCAAAATTGTCTCGGTCCTTGTTTGGCCCAATTAGATATCGGCTGCGAGTAGGCCGGATGCAAACCGGGCCGTAGTTAGGCCCAACTATATGACGGGCTTTTAACAGGCCAAAATTAATATAGGGCCGAAATGTTAAACGGGCCCTTAACATGCCAAAACTAATATCAGACCGAGTTACTAAGTGGGCCTTTAGCAAGTGGTCCCAAAAGCATAGTGTCCAGTTGACGGGCCGAATCTGATATGGGCCATAATTGAGCCCAAAGCCTCTTAAAGGGCCAAACCTGATATGGGTCGTAATTTGCCCAGAACGTGGTAGGCTTTTAACGGGCCGGATCTCATATGGGCCACTATTAGGCCTGGAGCGTGGCAGGCCATTAATGGACCGGATCAAATATGGGCCGACATTTGGCCCAAAACATGGCAGCCAGTTAATGGGCCGGCCTACTAGGGTCCTCAAAATCTTGTGGGCCTATAGCTAGGCCGGCCCATTAATGTCGGTGAAATCTCGTGGGCCTTTAGCTGGGCCGGCCCATTATGATCCGCAAGAATCTTGTGGTCCTTTACCTGGGCCGGCCCATTATGGCAAACAAAAATCTTGTGGGCCTTTACCTGGGCCAGCCCATTATGGCCCGCAAAATCTTGTGGGCCTTTAGTTGGGCCGGCCCATTTAAACTTGATGGGCCGGTCCACGTGTCAACATATCATAGGCGCGTCTCGCCCATTGGATGAGTGACACCTGTGCCAATGCGGACCTGACACGTGTCTCCTCCAGCCAATGATGATTTTACACGTGGAAAATCCCCATTGGTCGGGGCTGTTAACGGGTTATCGGATCCAAAACCCGACCCGATAGCTTAACGGCGTTCCGTTACGGTGGATGCCACGTGTCGGTCACCCTTGACGAAAGCACTTCTGTGATGCGCGATTTATCATCATGGAAGTGGACACTTCCATGATGATAATTTTGGTAATGTCATGGAACACTTCTATGACAGCACAAGTATGACTATCTTGATTCTGTGATAAATTTTTCATGGATGTACATGCATGACAAAAAACGCGACCTACTGTGACAAACACGTATCATCACGGAAGTGTACTTTTTTTGTAGTGGGGGTACGCACATTAGGCAACCCCAACTAGTCGAGCCTCAGCGTTTCAAGTCGAAATATCTGGCGGCCAAAATTCCAGCCCTAGGAAATTCCCCTCATGTCCCTGGTCCATAATGACTACCGATGAACAACGGAGGGATGCTTTAGTAACTAGACAACGTTACCTACCGTGCCGAGCACGGTTCAATTCCCTCGGTCGCCGCTCGTCAAGGTCACCCGTCAACTGCATTGCCTAGTACTACTACTACTACTACTACTACTACTACTACTACTACTACTACTACTACTTCTACTACTATTACAGGATTAGCACAGAATTGAGCCCGTTTGTTCGTGCCTATTACTTGAGTTAATATATCAGGCAATGCACTGGTACGGAGGGATTATCCTTTTACTCTGCATATATAACTTGTCTGAAGTCTAACTAAGCAAAATGTTTGACCAAATCCTTTCTTAAGAAATACAACAGGACAGATGTACGGCTTGAAAATTTATTGCATGATGCAGGTTATGATATTGTTTTGAATCCTGGATCATGAATTTTAGAAAATCCAAAAGCGAGCATAAATTCTTGAAACTAAGCATGGTCATGTGATATGGCACAAATATTACTTCGTAAGTTTTTTATTCAATTTGAGACAAGCTGCTTATGACAAGTTGCACAAATGAAGAGCCAAGGTATTTTGGAACAAAGACCTGTCACGTTAAGGCGAACGCTTTCACTATTGAAACCGTGGGCGTTTACGTGCCGCCATGAGTCCCCGCTTCTCATCGGCAGGTGCCGTCCAAGCAAGCGTGTGAGTCGACGGGAGGCGTGCGAGCAGACCGCTGCGCCGGCTGTCAGGGAGGCGAGCGAGTAGACCGCTGTGCAGGTTCACCGGGAGGCGAGCCCTTTGACCAGGCTCCACCGCCCACCATCGTCCCAACTGCTCCCACTTTTAATATCGCCGGCGCCGCAGTTTAAAATCAACCCCGCACTACCCGGTATCGCTACAATCCTCTCTCTTCATCTCTGATTCTCCTGTCGTCTACCTCCAACTAGCCTGACCTAAACGTACGCCATGCCGCATCACGATGGTCTGCCCTTAGTGTTCCAGTTTCCTGAGGAAGACACCTAGCCAGAGTCTCAAGAACATAAGGCACTTTGGGACGAGCTTGAACTAGCCTTGCGGGAAGACGCCGCGCCTGTCCCCGCTCCCGTTCCGGCTCCCGTCGCCCCGACTGCACCAGCGCACATCCCCGTGCACCTGCCAGCGCATGCGCCTGCGCGTGCACTGACGCGCACGCCCGTGCCGGTGCCCGTGCACCTGCCAACGCATGCGCCAGCGCATGCACTGACGTGCACACCCGTGCCGGTGCCCGTGCACACGAATGTCTCCGCCGCGCTGTTGATAGCGCCTATCCCTGTGCGGGTGCCAGTGCCCCCCTCAGCGGCATGGATGGCCGCCGTCGACCGCTTCCTTGAACCAACGCCAGTCGCCTCCTCCCGCCAGTTGACTCGCTCCTAAGTCCAGAACATTTTGGCCTTCCTTGAAGCTAGGCCAACATCCAGGAGTACGCCAACAACGGCGCAAGACGCCGCCGTCGCCGTCGGTTAGTGGCCCGACGACACACAGATCACGGCAGAGGAGCCGCTTCCGACCGCGAGACGCCCCCGCCGCCGCCGCGTAATCTAAATTTGCCATGAAAAACATTCGGATTGCCATGCCTAAAATCCAAACGTTTGTCATTTCCGTTTATTTTATATTGATCGTCGTATAATTTAAAGTCGGAGTCAGACTGAATGAAATGTATGGTTTGATCGATTGAATGTTCTGCTAGAGCCGTATCAAATTAAATATAAAACATCATCAAGCCACATGTATTCCTTGTCATCCAACGACCTAGACTGCTTCAATGTCGAGCGCTCAACACGTTTAGCGTGCAGTTAATTTCATGCCAAAAATAGTGCTAATCACATGACAACGCGCAAATAATATCCTAGTAGTTAATATCCGCATGCACTTAATATACTTCCAAATTAACGTGCATTGCACGTACACACTGACTAGTGCTGCTAGTACGTGAAACTGGTGCCGTGACTTGTGAACGCGTCCAGATATGGTCAACGGCAACATCACCCACGAGTTCTTTCTATTTGCCCATGCGTCTAAACACAGAAGGGGAGGAGTGAGACAGAGCACACATGGAACCCACCAGTAAGTGAAGGCGAATAGTACTAAAAATAATATTACATGTTATCCATTAATTAGGCTGTGGTAATATAAAAACATTATTTAAACAAAGGGGGTACAACAAACATTGATATTCTACGTATGTTGCCTATTGACGTGTGGCTTGAAAGCCCGGTCGCATGTTCGATCCTTGTCCTTTATTTTTTAATTGGTATATGGGTCCAAATTTGTTTCATGACATGTGGGCCCCTCGGTGTGTAGTTCGTAGCACTTTAATTTGTGGGTCAAAATTTGTTCCATTCCAAGTGGACTATCGGTGTGTAGTTTTGTAGCTCATTTATAATAATTAAAGAGAACAACATGGTTTTCCAATAATACCATGGTGCGACGTTGAAGGCGAGAAAGGACATGCGAGAGAGCGATGACCGAGCCAGAGGGAAATCAACTAGGGGAGTTGCGTGGGTTGCAACGGTGTTTGGAGTAGTTGTGGGCCGAATGCTACGAAAATATAATCTAAACCGACCGGAACAAATGCCTACACAAATTAATCCATGGTTGGAGTGCCCCTCACAATGTAAAAAGCTCCGTCTTTGCGAGGGATGGAGAGGTAGTAGCTTCAACGCATGGAAGATACGGTGTGAGAAAGCAAGGTCAATCGAGAGACATATAGATAGAGAGAGAAAGTGAGTGTGGTCTGACATTCATTGAACAAATATATATGCTTTGGAGAGATATTGTCCGATTGAGCTTTTTGGCAAGGGTGAGGGATGTAAGATAGAGCTTGAGAGATGATCCATGGTGCGAACATATAATAATTAAAGAGAACAACATAGTTTTTTAAATAATACCATGGTGCGACGTTGAAGGCGAGAAAGGACGTGCGATAGAGCGATGACCGAGCTAGAGGGAAATCAACTAGGGGAGTTGCGTGGGTTGCAACGGTGTTTGGAGTAGTTGTGGGCCGAATGCTACGAAAATATAATCTAAACCGACCGGAACAAATGCCTACACAAATTAATCCATGGTTGGAGTGCCCCTCACAATGTAAAAAGCTCCGTCTTTGCGAGGGATGGAGAGGTAGTAGCTTCAACGCATGGAAGATACGGTGTGAGAAAGCAAGGTCAATCGAGAGACATATAGATAGAGAGAGAAAGTGAGTGTGGTCTGACATTCATTGAACAAATATATATGCTTTGGAGAGATATTGTCCGATTGAGCTTTTTGGCAAGGGTGAGGGATGTAAGATAGAGCTTGAGAGATGATCCATGGTGCGAACATATAATAATTAAAGAGAACAACATAGTTTTTTAAATAATACCATGGTGCGACGTTGAAGGCGAGAAAGGACGTGCGATAGAGCGATGACCGAGCTAGAGGGAAATCAACTAGGGGAGTTGCGTGGGTTGCAACGGTGTTTGGAGTAGTTGTGGGCCGAATGCTACGAAAATATAATCTAAACCGACCGGAACAAATGCCTACACAAATTAATCCAAGGTTGGAGTGCCCCTCGCAATGAAAAAAGCTCCGGCTTTGCGAGGGATGGAGAGGTAGTAGCTTCAACGCGTGGAAGATACGGTGTGAGAAAGCGAGGTCAATCGAGAGACATATAGATAGAGAGACAAAGTGAGTGTGGTCTGACATTCATTGAACAAATATATATGCTCTAGAGAGATATTATCCGATTGAGCTTTTTGGCAAGGGTGAGGGATGTAAGATAGAGCTTGAGAGATGATCCAGTCATAGACGTGTAGATATATTTTGTGCGTGGGAGGAAGCATGGTCAACCGATCACATAGGGTCGCCGTGCGATTGAAAGAGTGAGACGGGTTGGAGAGAGTGACCTAGATAGACGATGTGCGTGAGAGAGTATACAATGTGAATAGGTCGAATTGGGCTCAAACATGGTGATATATCATTTTTGTCCGAGAAAGAGCGAGGTCAATCGAGACACACGGAGAGAGAGAGAGAGTGAGCATGGCCCACCATGAGGTCGAAAGAGTGGCGGCGGCTTGGATGGACTGACCTAGATACACAATCTGCGTGAGAGAGTATAGAGTGTGTCGATCGAGGCCCGAACAGGGAGATATATCATTTGTGTGTCAAAGAAAACGAGGTTAAACGAGACTCAGATAAACAGAGCGAGATTGAGCGAGTGTGGCCCGCCGTGCGGAAGAAAGAGTGGGACAGTCTCGAGGGAGTGACCTAGATATACAACATGCGTGCGTGCGCATGAGAGGTTGGGGGCTAGATAGGCAATGCATGTATTTAGCGCGAGAGGGTGGGAGGGAGAGGGGGGAGAGAGAGAGCTCGGCGTGGGGTGCAATATCGGGTGTGTGAGGTAAATACATTTGGTAACCGAGTGGAAAAGGGGGTTGTGTAGTTGAGAGACTTAGAGATCGAAACATGGAGAGAAAGAATGAACGTGTGTTGGAAACCGATAGCTCCCTAAGGTGGTTAGGAGGGGAAGATTGACCGATACAGGAAGTATGTAGTGTTTGTGCACGGGGGGGGGGGGGTTAAAAACAACATTTGAATGTACATAGTACGAGACTTAATATCGATGTTTCAATTCGGTGTACATTGTAAGATTTGAACCGAGGTCCAGGCATACGTGTAATTATTTCGAATTCGTGCCATACTAAGTTTCGGAAAGTTGACATTGACTCAGTTTGTTGTGCTATTTTGTAGGTCATATGTTTGAATCCGTCCAAAAGTTTTCTCACTACCATGGTGTTCATCATATACATATGAATTTGTATTAAAAAAGTAGCATGGATACAGTGAAATGCGAAATCCATGTTAGAATTGGAGATTGCTACGTGACACACACTCTAATTCAAATAACTAACTACGTGACACACACTCTAATTCAAATAACTAATTATGTGACACACACTCTAATCCACGTTAGCGTGGGTACCGTTTCGATTTTTTTCAAATAACTCCTCATTAATTAATTTATAGTACTCCCTCTGTTCACTTTTATATGACCGTGAAGACATTACAGACAATGTGCAAAACAGTTCATTTTAAGTTGTCTGAAACGACTTACAAAAGTGAACAGATGGAGTATCTTGTTTCGAATGACCAATTATTGCAAGGAAAACACGGGCATGGTAATACATACAGATTCATTTGCAAATGAAAGAAGATTCGTTTGCATTCTCAAATGTAGGCGCACCAGGCAGACCAGGGTCGTGTCGGGGTGGACGTTGCTTCGGTGCCTTAAAGGCAACTGCCTTTGGGTCACCGACATGTGGGCCAGCCACCTGTTGGGCCCACATGTCATGGACACAAAGGCAGGTGCCTTAAGGCACCGAAGCATAGTCCTGTCGGGGTGTTCGCGTGTGTCGGACGGACGCCTAGAACCCAGCCACCACCCGCCTCCCCCCAAAAAAAGGACGACGACAATATAAGTTCGCGCTTCCATGTTTCGGATTGAAATATCTGGCGGCTCCAATTCCAGCCCTGCAAAATCTCTCATCTCCACCGTCCCCTTCCATGCCCAGATTGCTCAAATCCCTAATTCGCCGCCAACCCTCGGATCGCCCCTGGTCTCATCTCTTTCGCCACCGTTCCCCACCTCTGTGCCGGACGACGACGACGAAGACGACGGTCGCGCTTCACCACCACACCGGAGCTACCTCATCTACGCCCTCATCCATCGCACCAGGTGTTCCACTGACAACGTCGGCCGCCGCAACTGACGTGCCTCACAGACACTGAGTTCCACCGCATCAGGTGCGCTTCACTGACGCCGTCTCCCAGCTCACCGGGGCTACTTCACCGAGCACATCGTCGTACCTCTGCCCCCCGAGGCCGTTGGGGCTTCACCAACGGTCTCTTCCACCGCATCGTAGCACTCCGCTGCCACTCAAGATCTGCATCCGTGCGCGGCCAGCCAATGCCAGCGCATCACCCTCAACGGCTTTGAAGTGACCCGCGCTCTAGCTAGGCGAGCATGCCCAAACGCCGGCCCGAACTAGGTATCCACACATCACTCCCTTGTGCACTATTCCGACGATGTTTGGATATCCTTTCACTGCTCTCTTAGCTTACACGCCTATGAAACTCCGACTTTAGCTCTTATTTCTTATGGAGATATCATCTGAAACAAGCAAATTCATTTTTTAGCGAAGCATGACGGCGCTACAGGATCTGGTACACATCCTGCATACCCGTATAACCTTGTAAGTATCTGTCCTCCGGTACAACATCAAGGTCGATTCCTCTTATTTGATCAACCACTCGCCGTGTCAAAAATGCATAGGTGGATGCAAGGAGCACAAGGCCTGCACATCCAAGCAAGTGGTAACATGGACTTCTACGTGGAACATCCCAAGCGCAAGCAGAGCTACAGTGAGCCTGTACAACGAGCTAGCGTAAGTCCCTGCATTTCATTTAATTCGTACTGACATTCGTGTATGATTTGTGTGCAATGGCTGAGCCACGAATTCAAGTTACCAGGGGCGAACATTTAACTTAAAAAATACGAAGGCACTTGCACTCCAGAAATCAACATAACTTGAGAAATGTGAAGCTACATGCACTATGAAAACCAACTAATGATCCAAAGTAGTTCAGATTATAAACACTAAATGATGCAAGCACCAAAAAACACAAAATGCAACATGGTGTACAAGGACTACAAACATGGTCTGTACCTGCTTGAATTATTCATTCTCTGGCTGAAAATATCGAAGTGTAATTGCACGTATAACCAGTGCGCAAACTGCATATCAATATATCTATCCTGCACAAGTATGCCAATAGTTTCAAACAATAGATTAGAAAAGTATTTATGCTATGTTGTCATGATACGGGGACTTTCTGGTAGATGGCCTTGTCGTTTCCTCAAGCTATGAAAATGCACTATAATTTTCCTGTCATCAATGCCTACAAATCTCTGTCTCTCTCAACATAGTAGATCATCATTAGACACTAAATCCTTCAATGAGCTTGCAAAATGCTTGCATTAGATCCCTCATTAGACACTATATGTTCATCACCAGGAGCATGTAAAATGTTTGCATCAAATCCTTCATTAGCAGTCTCTTCATTAGACACTTCAGGATCAAGAACAACATGAGCTTGTATGTTTGCACCGGAAACTTGATTAGATACATCAGATTGATTCAGTTCAGTATTGATTGGGGGAGTTATAAAATAAGTAGAAATTGGTTTCATTTTCTCATAGATTCCCTAGATACAAGCAGTTTTACAACACAGTCAGGTTTAACTATTGGCCAGAAATTGAAGAGTTGAATTAGATATAATCAGGGATCTGATGTACGTGCTCGTTGCGCAAGCTACTCTTGCAAGCTGCAACTGTTCGTTTGCGCAAGCTCGATGCCATGCCCGTGATGCCGCCGCTGCCTCCCACGCAGGCTACACCCAGGGTTGGATCTTCATCTTCTTGTCCTTCCGTTCGCTTGAAGCCCGGCGACCGCCCTCCAACGAGGGCACGAGGAAGTGTTGTGTCGGTCTGTCCAGCGGCGGCTAGGTTAGGAGCAAACTAGACTGGAGGCTGGAGCGAATGAATTAGATTTTTCCTGCTGTCGATCGATATGGGAGGCGCTCATTTGGGCCGCGAGCCTGCTATAGGGCCTGCCTTGCACTTATGTTATTGGCCCATCCAAATTGAAACATTTTTCTTCATTTTTTACATTGCCTGCTCGTGCGTTGGGACGAACAAAACTAGCATGGGCCAACCTGCACGACTCAAACTAGGTGCACACTTTCCAGCCACCTGAAGCGGGCGCCCATACCAGCCCCTATGGTGGCGTCGCCCCTTTTTGCGTGAATGATTGGATATTGAAAAATATTCCAGTGGAGCTTTTGATTTACCCACAGAATGGTTGAATTGCTTGTTTCTATGAACTGAGTTCGCCAATAATGTGAAGGATGCCAGTCTTTCATCCTATTGTAGATTGCTTAGATCTTGATATGCCGAAAGTAATCGCACTAAATATACAGTAAAAGCCAGTGTGATGTGTTTGGCTACAACTAGTCTGACTACACGTCCTCATATAACATATCAAGGACGCACCATCTTACCAGATTAACCATTCGACTTACCCATGCAATGTGGGAAGAAAGAAGTATTGGGGCTGCGTATCCAAGCAATTGATGCCATGGACTCCTTCGTACAACCTTGTAAGCGAAAAAGAAGTTGCAGTGTGCCTATACAAAGAACTAGCGTAAGTTCAGTTACCTTCTTCTCGGAATTTTAGTTAGCCACTTATTGCAAAATTGTTCAATTACGTTGCTTGGCTTAATTTAGTTTGCTACTGATTACATAATGGCATAGCCTGTTAATCATATTGTAGAATGCACCTATCTATGTGTTTGATACTTACTGTTAAGAATTACCTATTTGCCTTAACTTAAATATCTACTTGTTTGTTTAACTGCTTTGCTACTGCAACAACGGGTTACAATGATGTTAATAACTACTTTTCAGCATCCAATAGAAACTCTTTAATTCCTTGTTTGTTTAACTGGTTTGCTGTTATAACTCCCAGTTGAGATGTTTTGCTAACTTCAATTTTTCTGAATCCAATCGGAACTTTAATGGCAAAACAGGTTAGCCCAAGATCAAAGAGCGAGGTCCCCATGGACGTTGCATCATCCCATAGAAGTGGCACCGGCCCAATCGTGCATTATGAATTGCCAAACTGCTGATGCTCTAGAAGCTAAACTAGTGGTAGAAAGAGATTCTGCTTCTGCACTTAGAGATGAAATTGACATGTTGAGGAAGCAAACAACACAATCACAAGTAGTACTCAAGACAACCATTAAATATTTGGTGGATTTCAAAATGAAGCAAGCTGAGACTGACTAGATTGTTAAGGTCCTGAAGGAAAAAAGGAAATTAAATTCCTACTTGGTAAATCATAGGTGAAATGTTCTTTCCATAGTTGAATAACCTTTGTGTTGTCTGTTCATGTAATAAATCAAACCATTTGTTTTAGAGATCATGTAATAATTGTTTTTTTTGGTTTGTAATTTTATTTGAGCACAAGTCTGTATTAATTCATAAGACTCGGAGACATTTCATTTGGATTGCTGTGCCAGACCTACAAATATGCCAATCGGGTTGAATGTGCATTCAGCAATAGTAGTAGTATAGATGGACCATAAGTGGCAAGCATAGGAAAGGGCCAAGATGCTGGCTAAAAAAGGATGTTGTTGTAGCCAAAATAAGTACAGCGGCCTGGCTTATGTATGTTAGTTGATATTATTGATCCATATACTCTGTAAGTGTTTATATGTCTGTTAGTTCTGTACATTCTTGGTTGATTGACTCGGTATTTGAATCTTGATACATCGCTTGTGTACATATCTAAATGGGAGTACACACTATGCTGCGTGTGACATTTGAGTTGGACATGAAGTGTTCCAAATATTCGAATTCACCTTAAACTGGATTCTAGTTTCTGAATTTGAGTATCGGCATTTGTAAACCAATTTCATATATAAAAACACATAGAATGATTTATAAAAACACATAGAATGATTTATAAAGATTCATATAGGAATACAAAATGGATTCGAATTTAGTTGCCAGGGTAAATGAGGGAGTCCTGGATTAGGGGGTATCCGGACAGGCGGATTATATCCTTCGACCGGACTGTTGGACAATGAAGATACAAGATTGAAGACTTCGTCTCGTGTCCGGATGGGACTCTACTTGGCGTGGAAGGCAAGCTAGGCAATACGGATATGTATATCTCCTCCTTTGTAACCGACCTTGTGTAAACCTAGCCCCCTCCGGTGTCTATATAAACCGGAGGGTTTTAGTCCGTAGGACAACATACAATCATACCATAGGCTAGCTTCTAGGGTTTAGCCTCTCCGATCTCGTGGTAGATCAACTCTTGTAATACTCGTATCATCAAGAATAAATCAAGCAGGACGTAGGGTTTTACCTCCATCAAGTGGGCCCAAACCTAGGTAAAACATTGTGTCCCCTGCCTCCTATTACCATCCGCCTTAGACGCACAGTTCGGGACCCCCTACCCGAGATCCGCCGGTTTTGACACCGACATTGGTGCTTTCATTGAGAGTTCCTCTGTGACATCGCCGTTAGGCTTGATGGCTCCTACTATCATTGATAGAGATGCAGTCCAGGGTGAGGCTTTTCTCCCCAGACAGATCTTTGTGTTCGGCGACTTCGCACTACGGGCCAACTCGCTTGGCCATCTGGAGCAGATCGAAAGTTACGCCCCAAGCCACCAGGTCAGGTTTGGAAGCTTAAATTACACGGCCAATGTCCATGGAGACTTCATCTTCGACGGATTCGAGCCCCGGCCTTGTGCGCCACACGGTCACGACGGGTACGATTTAGCTCTGCCATCGGACCGTATTCAAGAGATCGCACTGGCAGCCGCTCCGAGCATCAATTCGGAGCCGGTTGCACCATCCATGGACGAGTGGATAGACCCCATCACGGAGGTCGTGTCCTCAGCGACGATCGAGCCAAATATCAACCTTACCTTTCACGAGAGACGTGTTGTCAAACTGCAGATCCTTCTCCGGCCATGGACACCGAACCGCATGCGCCCGTTCCTATCGAATTCGATTGGGCGCCGATCATGGAGTTTACCTCCGCGGATATCTTTCAGCACTCGCCCTTTGGCGACATACTGAACTCATTAAGGTCTCTATCCTTGTCAGGAGAGTCCTGGCCGGGCTATGTCCGGCAGGATTGGGATGCGGATGACGAAGAAATTCACCGCCTACCCACCACCCACTTAGTAGCCACTGTCGATAACTTAACCGACATGCTCGACTTCGACTCTGAAGACATCGACGGTATGGACGACGATGCGGGAGGCGAGGAGGAACCACTGCCCATAGGGCACTGGACAGCCACTTCATCACATGACGTATACATGGTGGACACACCAAAAGAAAACGACGACGAGGAATGGAAGGATGCAACGAAGGGTTGTCCCCTCGAGAAGCAGTCAAAGCGGCGGCATAAGCACCGCCCCAAATCCCGCCTCAGTAGAAACAAAATTCATATAGACCCAGCGTTAGAGCAGGGTCAACTGTCGTCGGACCACGGCAACACGGAGAATCAAACGGAACAACCTGACTCTGTCAAAGATAATAATCCAGACGACATCACACCGGATAGACACCCGGAGCAACAGAATGCCCATCAAAGGCTTGTTGCCACCGCGAGGAGTCTAAAGAAGTAGAAGCAAAGGCTCAAGGTTGCGGAAGACACACTCAGAATCAGATGGAGTAAAGTACTCAACATAGCAGCGAAGTACGGCGGTAATCGCCACACCAAGAGCTACCCGAAGCGGAAGTTGTTACCTGAATTCGACGAGGAGGCCTTAGATCCCCAGCACCAAAAAATTAAACCGGCCATCCGGCCGGATAGACGACCTCACGGCCAACATAGAGTGGCAAACTACGCCGCACATAAGCCAATACGCGATCCACGCGAGGGCTCACATCAAAAGGACGGCGCAACCAGATCCATTTATGGACCATGCAAGCGCGCTCCAGCATACGATGCAACACAACAAACATCCGAACACCACGGTACACCCAGATACAGGGGTGCCGCCCACCCCCTATGTTTCACTGACGAGGTGCTGGATTATGAATTTGAGAGGAATTCAAAACCGTAAACATAGAGGCATACGACGGAACAACAGACCCTGGGGTCTGGATTCAGGACTATATATCCTCCATATCCATATGGCTCGAGGAGATGATCTCCATGCCATCAAGTACTTACCCCTGAAGCTCAAAGGGCCAGCTCGGCACTGGCTTAAAAGCCTCCCCGAAAGCTCCATTGGAAGCTGGGAAAAGCTCGAAGACGCTTTTCGGGCCAATTTTCAAGGGACTTATGTCTGACCTCCGGATGCGGACGATTTGAGTCATATAACTCAACAACCCGGAGAGTCAGCCTGAAAGCTTTGGAACAGGTTTCTTACTAAAAAGAACCAAATAGTCGACTGTCCGGACGCCGAAGCCTTGGCAGCCTTTAAGCACAGCGTCCGAGACGAATGGCTTGCCAGACACCTCGGCCAAGAAAAGCCAAGAACAATGGCAGCATTAACAAGCCTCATGACCCGCTTTTACGCGGGCAAGGACAGCTGGCTAGCCCGATGCAGCACCAGCGAGCCAAGTACATCCGAAGTTAGAGACGGAAACGGGAAATCATGACGCAGCAAAAATAAAAAGCGCCGGAATAAAGAAGATAGCCCGGAGAGCACGGCGGTAAACGCCGGATTCAGAAGCTCTCAGCCAGGTCAGCAAAAGCCGCCCTCTAAAGGCGCCAGAGATGAACTGTCCAGCTTAAACAAAATTCTGGACCAAATATGTCAGATCCATAGCACCCCCGATAAACCTGCAAATCATACCCATAGAGAATGTTGGGTCTTCAAGTAGTCCGGCAAGCTCAACGCCGAACATAAGGGGCAGGATACACCAAGCGAAGACGAGGATGAGCCTCGCAAGCAAAACACTGGGGAACAGAAGAAATTTCCACCATAAGTCAAAACAGTAAACGTGTTACACGTGATAAAGGGGAGAAACAAAGCGGCACTCCCAGATAAATATGCCCAAGGGCCTATCACCGCGGAGTTCTGCCACTGGCCGTCTCAACCGATCACCTTCGACCATCAGGACTACTCAGCAAGTATCCAGAGTGCAGGATGGGCTGCCTTGGTATTAGATCCAATAATTGACGGACACCACTTCACACGAGTTCTGATGGACGGCGGTAGTAGCCTAAACCTGATATATCAGGACACAATCCGCAAAATGGGGATAGACCCAACGAAAATTTGCCACAATAATACTACCTTTAGAGGAGTAATGCCAGGCCCAGGGGCTCATTGCACGGGCTCCCTGCTACTAGAGGTTATATTCGGCCTCCCCGATAACTTCCGTAGCGAAAATTTAACCTTCCACATTGCTCTGTTCCAAAGTGGCTATCAAGCACTACTTGGATGCGAAGCTTTCGCTCACTTTAATGCAATACCGCATTACGCTTCCCTCACGCTTAAGATGCCCGGTCCACGTGGCATCATCACAGTAAATGGAAATATTGAGCGATCCCTGCGCGCCGAAGAGAATGCGGCTGCCTTGGCAGCCCCACACAAAAGCGGCCTCACCAACTAAAGCATTCGATAGGTCGTCAAGACCACGGATACGGTTAGACGAGTCTGGCGCATCTATATGTAATTCATACAGGTTTGATGGCCACACCCCTATTACAAATACAAGGGGCTTAACACAAGCAGACAAGTGGCAATTTTTACTCATCTTGAACTGTACATGGTTTCTTTAAACCTACCTTTTTGCACGACAACTTTTAACCTAAGTTCCTCTCTTTTACAGATGACCATCGTGCTACACCCGTCCAGGATACGACACAACGGAGACACAAGCGCAGACATGCAGTAGGGACCCGTTCCAAGGATTCTTTTTAGATTAAGACCCTGCGTCAACCTTTTTTACTGTCTCTTATTGATACACATCCCTTGGATTCTCAGTACAATTGAGAAGGATGCTGACGTCTTGGCATGTGGCCACGTCAGAATAATGCACATACCTAGACACCCAGGGCTTCTTACAAAGGGGCACTGTTTAGGCTCGGTTTACACCATAAAGACCGAATACCTTAGGGAGTGTTCGGCGTCGCGAGTTTGGCCTTATATGTATCAGCTCCGAATCATGTCTTTGGTCAAATGTTGGGTTTGCCCGGCTCATGTGTTTTGCTACCTTACGTTCTGCTCTATCGGCTAAGGCGGCACTAGGAGAACTACTGCGATTATGCCCTGGTTCATCCGGACGAGCACCTCAGTAGAGAAAGCCGAAAACTGACTGTCATGATATAACGCGAGACTGGTCAACCACTCGATGACCTATCAGAATCTTATAATTCCTCCGCCTTAACGAAGGGCCGTTTCCCGGCCGGGCATGTACGCACCCCGAATCCGGACGAGTGCAGACCCACGAGGGGCTATATAGCAGCCCCACTGTCAAACTCCTATGGCTAAGTGAAAGTGTTAAAGCATTATAGTCCGGTTGCCTAGTTCGCTGCGCTATCACCTCCTTATTAGGACCAAGACGTTGGATTAAGTGTGAATATGCGTCTTCTGCGAAAACCCCCGCATTATATGCGTGGGGGCTGAAGCCGACGACTGCAATCTTTCAGGTTATATACATGTATACATAAACGGCCGCACAGGAGGCATCACAATACTTTTGGGCACAAGTATAAATACAGCCTTGACAAATTCAATAAAACATTGTTTTTACAATGGGAATACATGTCACTCAAACATAATATTCTTCGAGCACTGGGCCTCTATCAAACGAGTACCCTCAACAACTTCTTCAAAATAGTGCTCGGCAGCCACTCGGCCTATGGCCGAACCCTGCGCCGCAACAGTGGTAGCATCCATCTCCGCTCAGTATGCTTTGACACGGTCAAGGGCCATCCGCGAGCCTTCTATGCACGCTGACCTCTTCATCGCATTGATGCGCGGCACCGCGCCAAGAAACTGCTGCACTAAGCTGAAATAGCTGTTCGGCTTCGGCTTTTCCAGCCACAGATGATCTACGACGAACCTCATGGCGAGTCCGGACAATCTATTAAGTTCGGCCCATTCGGCAAGCTGATCAGTTAGTGGAAGTGGATGCTCTGGAACGTTGAACTGCGACCAGAATAGCTTATCCACTTCACGGTCTGTTTGATCTCGGAAGTATTCAGCCGCATCGACAGCACTCGCCGTCAAATCTAGATATGCGTCTGCCGAACTCCACATCCGATCCAGAGGGGCATACCGCGGATCTCCGAACTTCCTCCGCAGCAAAAAGGGCTTCCCAGCCACAATATCACCGGCTTCACACAACTCCTTCTCTCTCATGGCAGAGCGGGTGTCTTTGGTCGCCATCATGGCCTTTTTGAGGTCCGTTGCCTTCGCTCGGTTTTCTTCTTCAAGGAACTGGCAACGGTCGGCAGTGTCTTTTAACTTTACAGCCATCTTGGCCATCTTCTCTTTGCTCTTGCAATGCGCAGCCTTCTCAGCTCTTAACTCTTCGGCCGCCTTCAAAGCAGACGCATTACTACTCCTTGCTTGTTCTTTGGCTCGGGCTAGTTCTGCCCGAAGGGTCTCCACGGTGGCAGCTCCATCTGAAGTCAAAACATATTAAAGATACTGGCATCACGCTGCTCTTACTATGGGACATTCACCAGAAAACATCACTTACCCTGTGCCTCATCAAGCCGCTTGTTAACAAGCTCGATGTCGGCATCCGCCACATCCAATTGCCGCTTTAGTTCAGAAAACATATTAGTCCGGCTAGCCACCGGAGCCTCCACCACCTACACATACAAGCAGTATGGTTATTACATGGGACTATGATCCTCTGTTTGCCACCGCTCTCGGCAAGAACCAGAGCCTCAGGGGCTACTATCTACACAGGCACACCTAAAAGGGAAAACTTTGTTTTTGCCACTCTAGTTTTTGCTAACTTTGCTTAAGCCAGTCTAGAATTTGACATTTCACTTTTGCCACTCTTAGATTTTGACAATATATCACTTTTGTCATTCCGTGGCAAAAGCAAAAAATTTAGAGTGGCAATTGTGATACATGTCAATAGCTAAGAGTGGCAAAAGTGAAATGAAAAATTATCTTTTTTTCCATGGAATGGCATTTGTGATGTATTGTCAAAAGCTAAGAGTGGCAAAAGTGAGATGTCAAATTCTAGAGTGGCATAAGCAAAGTTGGCAAAAACTAGAGTGGCAAAAACAAAGTTTTCCCCACCTAAAAATGTGTGGTACTATCGCAAATGTATATCATTTTACGTACCTCAAAGCCCGTTAGTAGACTCATAAAGGCATCATGCAACCCGATTTCGGCAGACGAAATCCTTTTCATCACCATACCCATCAATGTACGGTGTTCTTCCGAGATGGTCGCTCGCTTTAGCAGATTCCTCAGTATGTCCGACCGCATACCAGACGGTGCCGGACTCCTTTGTTTGACCTCTTCAAGAGCCGGATACTGAGGACTTCGGGCGACTATAGGATTATCTTCTGGCCTCGCCGGATCCGGAGAGGCCATCCATGACGACACTTCAAGATCGCTCGCTTCTTGAGCGGGGGAGTCCGGGGGAGGCGTTTCGCTCTCCATCATCTCCGGAAGAAGATCCCCTGAAGACGAGCTCTGTTGAGAAGGGCTAAGATCCGAACTGCAAGATAAACGCTTCGGTTATTTTCCTCGGATGTAAGGTAGAATATCTTTACTGTTAAGTATTTTTTGAACACTTACGGCTCGTTAGAGGGCTGATCCCCGCGCGGACTTTGTGCGGCAAGAGCACCCCCCAAGGCAGGACCCTCTGTTGGAGACTTCTTCTCCCGTTTGGAAGCCTTGGTTTCCGGATCTTCAGAGGCAGTCCTCTTCCTTCCCCGGAGTGAGACAAGGTCAGAATCTTCCCCGTGGTTATCCTCCCTCACGGAGGCGCTCATTCGCTTGGTTGGACTTGGTAGCGATGGGGGCCCGCTTTCGCCCTCTTTATTCCCCCTTTATCTTACTTTGAGGGCTGTAGGCAAGGTGCTAGCTTGAGCATCTTTTCCAGTACCGAATTGTCCAAACCCTCAGGAAGGGGGGGCGAACATTGAATCATCTTCGCCTTTGTTAGCCAGTCCTGGTCGAAGAGCGATTTCTCAAAATGATGTCATGATAAATGAAAGACGGTGTGTTCGGCTAGAGGATTACTTACTTGGTCGGCGGTGCGGTTGCTACTCTGGCCCACGTCCTCGGTAGTATCCGGACACTCTATTTGGGGTCCGAAGAATGATTTATACATCTCCTCGTGCGTCAGGCCGAGGAAATTCTGAATAGTGCGCGGTCCTTCTGGTTTGAACTCCCACATGCGGAAGGGCCGGCGTTTTCATGGCTGGACTCGACGAACCAGCATGACTTGCACTACCATAACCAAACTAAAATCTCCCTCGAAGAGATCCCGGATGCGGCTCTGCAATATGGGCACATCCTTGGCTGGACCCCAACTCAGCCCCCTACTGATCCATGACATCAGTTGTGGTGGAGGGCCCGAGCGAAAGGCAGGGGAAGCTTCCCACTTGGCACTTCTGGGAGCGGTGATGTACAACCACTCTCGTTGCCATAATCCGGACACCTCTGGAAAGGAACCTTTTGGCCACAGAGCTCCGGCAATCTTGCTTATTAATGCAGCCCCGCACTCTACATACTGCCCCTCGACCATCTTTGGCTTCACATCAAAGGTCTTGAGCCATAGTCCGAAGTGAGGGGTAATGCGGAGGAAGGCCTCACATACGACAATAAATGCCGAGATGTGGAGAAAGGAATCCGGGGCTAGATCGTGGAAATCAAACCCGTAATAGAACATCAAACCCCTTACGAAGGGATCCAGAGTGAGGCCTAGTCCTCGGAGGAAGTGGGAGATGAACACGATGTCTTCATTGGGTTCAGGAGTAGCGATGACCTGCCCTCGGGCGGGCAGCCTGTGTGAAATCTCGGTGGTCAGATATCTGGCCTCCCTCAACTTTTTGATGTCCTCCTCCGTGACGGAGGAAGGCATCCACCGGCCCTGGAGGCTGGATCCGGACATGATTGGTGATCCAAAGCACTTGACCTGGGCTTTGGGTGTTAGAACTCGAGGCGGGGGAAGGATTCGATTGAGCACGGGAGGAAAAAAGTAAAAGCCTTGTCCCTTTATAAAGAGGGTGAATATCAAGCGTCCTCCCCGTAGCCGTTTGGGACTTGCCCAAAATCTTGGAGTCCTAGGCGCGGTTGGGTTACCCACGCCCGTATTGATGAGAATCCCGTAATAAGGGGGACACGATCTCTGCTTTGACAAGACGTGTCAAGAAACCACCTCGCGTTATGTGCGGGGCTGGTTAAAGAAAAACGGTTCGAATAATCGCCGAGCCATGGCATGATGTCATGTTGCCAAAACGTGTCAGCAGATTAGATTTGTGGAAATATTATTCTCTCTACGGTGGTATGTGGAACTTATTTTGCAGGGTCGGACACTATCCTTGTATTCAAACTCTTCCATGGCATATTCGGAGGAGGAACCCGCCTTGCAATGCCGAAGACAACACTGCGCCGAACTCATCGTCATTGAAGCCTGGTTCAGGGGCTACTGAGGGAGTCCTGGATTAGGGGGTATCCGGACAGCTGGATTATACCCTTCGGTCGGACTGTTGGACTATGAAGATACAAGATTGAAGACTTTGTCTCGTGTCCCGATGGGACTCTACTTGGCGTGGAAGGGAAGCTAGGCAATACGGATATGTATATCTCCTCCTTTGTAACCGACCTTGTGTAACCCTAGCCCCCTCCGGTGTCTATATAAACCGAAGGGTTTTAGTCCGTAGGACAACATACAATCATACCATAGGCTAGCTTCTAGGGTTTAGCCTCTCCGATCTCGTGGTAGATCAACTCTTGTAATACTCGTATCATCAAGAATAAATCAAGCAGGACGTAGGGTTTTACCTCCATCAAGAGGGCCCGAAACTGGGTAAAACATCGTGTCCCCTGCCTCCTGTTATCATCTGCCATAGATGCACAGTTCGGGACCCCCTACCCGAGATCCGCCGGTTTTGACACCGACAGTAAACGTGGATGCTTATTGTCCCGAAATTCGAAAGAAGCAGCAAAATGTCCACTCCCATGTCGACTTCCCAAAGCCAAGAGTTTGGGAGATGGAAATTACTGTCTACCCATTACACAGACCATCCATCGGCCCGATTTCCACTGATCTAAATAGGGGTAGGTTAGTAACTTCAGTTAGACATGACACGACCGCCTCTGAGCCCATTCCGACACGGTGGGCGTCAAACATGCGTGGAAAAACTCATTTGATTGAAGCTCGTTCGAAAGACCTCTGTTTCTCCCTCCATTCCCCATTCATACACGGTGGGCGGCAAAACAGACTTGAGTCGGCCGAAATCGATGTAGGCAAATATTTTCGATAGGGGCAAGTTTGTAACTTCAAATAGACGTGACACAACCGCCCTACCTATCAGCCTCGTTCATACACTGTGGGCGCCAACCATTGGTGCCAACCACCCTCTCCTCGCCCGAAATCGCTCTGGGCAAATATTAGCGAGATGGACGTTTCTCATCCACGGCAACGGACGAATAGCCTTGCATCGCGTCCTCTTGCTTCATCAGCGCCGTCGTCCTCTTTGCCGGGGCCGCTCACACGAACTTCTCTTCCACCGCAACGGGACTTATCCCTCGATGCACCTGTCTACCGTCGCAGATCTGCTTCAACGCCACCGACAACCATCGCACCCCCGATTCCTACATGGCGCCGCAAGAGAGGTGGTACTTCATATCTCCTCAACTTTTTGATCTCAACCAGAAAATAGATCTTAACTTGTTTACTCTACTTTCTTTTCAGGTCTTAGAATTTAGTTCTTAGTTCGAAGCAAACAATGGATGCTGAATATCATTTCTCCGGTTTGCAGCTTCAAATCTGTCATGGCACACCCATAATACGATTTAATTGATCATGCTTAGGGTTTAATTGATCATGTTGGTTCCATGGTGGTTTCTTTAATAGAAATCGGAGGGGAAACCCTCTTTTGCTAAAAAAAGTATGCTTAGAGTTTCCCCCTTTTATGATCACTATACGATTGGAATACGTGCTTCGTGTCATAATAACATTGCTCCACCCATCAAGCTAAACAAGCTTAGTTGTTCAAATACGAATTTGATATTATTAAAACAGAGTTGTTTAATTGGTCAGCTAAATGTTCCTAAATTAGTTTCTAAAATGCATGTTCGCCACTCGGGTGTGTATCTCTACAGGGTGCCCACGGTGGGCCGGCCCACCCTGGGATTTTGGGTCATCCCAGGCCCCGATTCCCTTTGTTCTGCTGCGCGCTTCCGATCTCTACTCGCCCCCAGCCGCCTGCCTCGGCGGCGACTTGCCGTCCCCAGACGGCATGACTCTAGGAGGAGACACCGGACTAATAGGAGGTCAGGAGCCTCTCGCCCATCAGCGTCACCGCTGCCCGGGCGCGCCGCCGTGCCTACCTTCCCAGTCCATTTAGGGCTCAGGCGTGCAGCACCCACCAAGCCAACACGATTTATCCTGAGATACATCCTCAACACTCAGCAGCCACTCCTCTTCACCCATTTTGTAATTGATTCATTACTCATTAGGCAGGACTGTCTTTAGGGTTTGTTGTGTGCTCAGTGCTACCTACACTTAATGGTTCAGATGTATTTCGGTAATCTTTAGTACCTCTAAAGTTCACAGGGTTTTCAAAATTCCGGCCCTCAGAACAGAAACTAGTCATTTTGGATTGTTGGTCGTAGTGACATTGACCCAGATTACTACCGCAAGCCAGGTTTGTTGACAATTTTACTTCTCTTTCTTACTCATTCGATATAATATCCAATTATTCACGTCGATTAGTTGCAAACAATAAGTGCTAGACAAACTTCTTCATTCAGATTTTGGACGGTCTCTTACTGCAGTGATAATTGTGCATACTTGTCCTAGTAAGCTCACAAGTAAATGATTGATTCACTACATCTATGCTTGCCTTGTCATATTTGTTGTCAATATTATTTTAGGGTCGACCACCCTGTTTCTAAATACTGGAACCTTAGACATGAGTGAATAGTATTTCTCTATGTGATCTCTTCCGTCATGTGTGGGTAACAAACACTGCATTGTATAGAAAGAAAGTGTCATTTCCAGCTTTTACATAGGTTTCTATCTTTTACATGGAATACAATCTGCCTACTTGCTTTGTGTTACACTACCAACACTCCACCCTTGAAGCTAAACATTACGCCACTCATAATTGCTTAGTTTATTTGTTCAAATATGAATTTCATATGACTCTAATGTTCCTACTTCAGTTTTGAAATGTGTGCCTGCATGTTATAGAGACATAAGGGGTTTGTATTTCTATGTGTGGTCTGGTTAGCACGGTTGGGGAGGTGAACTTTGCATATGCAGCGGTTTATAGGGAGACACTCTCTGGGTTGAATCCGCAATGCATTCCATAGATAATCTGACTACTTTTTATGTTTTCATGAATCTCAGATTCTGAACAGCATCATAATGATTATGAGCTTGCATGCATGAAAAGAATAAAGAAGAACAATGTCATGGCTGTCAAACTTGGCATTAAGGGACTGGAATCAAGTGTGGATGCAATGCAAACACTCTCCACCTACAGATTCATGCTCAGAATATGATCCTAATAGTGATTCTGAGCTAGAGGGAGACCTAAGTCAATGTAGCTCCCTAGTGGAGGAGTCAGAGGAAGATGCCCTATCTTATTCACCCATCAAGGTACTTGGTCTAACTTTCCAAGGTTACATTGCTCGCACATATCTTGCAACTGATGCTTTGCATTGCTTCTACTTTGTTGAACTGCCATTAGCTTAGTTTACACATCATGTATGTGAATATGCCCTGCCTATACATTTTCAGTACATATTCCATCTGTCATCATACCATATTTATCCATTCAAATGATGTTCTTGTGTATCGGATGTTCAAAAGGAAGAGGGCGATTGCTGATCATGGAGGAGCACAAGCAAAGTATTTGGAATAGGTAGTGGCACCTGATAAATCAAATAGCCCATTAGGTGTAGTTGCAATATCACCTGGCCCACAAAATACCCCAATTCTAGCAGACTCTAGCCCTACTACACTTGTCATTTCTGATGCCCCAACTCAGCAGACCCCAACTGCAGCAAACAGTATGATTATGCCAGTTAACATAGCACCAGCTGTACGACGCAAAACACCCACTCCACAAAAGATTACACCAAATCCAGTTGCCAACACTACAAAAAAATATACTTCCGTGATGATATGTGTTTGTCACAGTAGGTCGCGTTTTCTGTCATGCATGTACATCCATGACAAATTTATGACAGAATCAAGATAGTCATACTTGTGCTATCGTAGAAGTGTTCCATGACATTGCCAAAATTATCATCACGGAAGTGTCCACTTCCATGATGATAAATCACGCGTCACAGAAGTGCTTTCGTCAAGGGTGACCGACATGTGGCATCCACCGTAACAGAACACCGTTAAGCTATCGGGTCGGATTTTGGACCCGATAACCCGTTAACAGCCACGACCAATGCCGATTTTCCACGTGTAAAATTCTCATTGGCTGACGGATCCACGCGTCAGCTCCGCGTTGGCACAGGTGTCACTCATCCAACGGTCGAGATGGGCTTATGATATGTTGACACATGGACCGGCCCAAAAGTGACCCACAAAGATTAAATGGGCCGGCCCAACCGAAGGCCCATAAGATTTAGCGGACCATAATGGGACGACCCAACTAAAGGCCCACAAAATTTAGCGGACGATAATGGGTCGGCCTAGCTAAAGGCCCACATGATTTTGCAGACCATAATGGGTTGGCCCAACTAAAGGCCCACAAGATGTTGCGGACCACAATGGGCCGGCCCAGCTAAAGGCCCACAAGATTCTGCCGACCATAATGGGCTGGCCCAGCTAAAGGCCCAACATTCTTTGTCAAATCGGCCCATCAATGGCCTGTCCTAAACTCGTCATCAACACGGCCCATGGTCACTTCTGGCCCGTTAATAGTCCGCTAAGTAATTGGGCCAAATTACAGCCCGGTGTATTTCCGGCCTGTTAAAGGTCCGGCTTCATTTGGGCCCATTTACAGGCCATCAAACCTTTCGGCCCATAAACGACCGTGAAGGATTTGGGTCATATTCGTCCATGTCTGACATTCGGCCTGTTAGAGGCCCACTATAGCTTTGGGCCACTTTCGGCCTGTTGTCATTTTCGGCCTGTTAACGCCGGACGTAAACCATGGGCCATATGTGGCCCAACGTCATATCGGGCCCATTAACGGCCCATATAAAAATGATGATAATCTATCCCGACCGAAGTTCCATCCTGTTAAAGGCCCGTGTATTAGGTTGGAGCATTTATGGCCCATCCGAATTTCGGCCTGTTAAAGTCCAGTGGGTTATTTGGCACAATCAGGGCCCAATCTCACTTTCGGTCTATTAAAGGCCCATGTATTTTATGGGCTCGAGATATTTACACCTGTAAACGGCCTATTTTTACTGAGGGCCCAAATTATGTTTAGGCCTGTTAAAGGCCCACTATGGGCACAGGCCTACCAGAAAATATGCTGATTTAGGCCCAGATATTTTTAGTGGGCTACATGCCAATTTCGGCCCGTAATCGTTTTTAGCCCAATTAGAATGGGCCCGACGAATGTTGGCATGTTGGGCTCCTATGAAGCTTTCGGCCGAATACATTACTAAGATAAACCTACACTATACAAAAATAGCGTCGTAATTACTATAGCCTGAGGCAGCATCATAAATGTTGTATCACAACAAAATAAATTCCAACCATACAACAAAAGGCCTATTGGCATAAAGTTACAGTCCTTCCAGATAAAAGCACCATCAGATGTATAGAAGCACAGATCATTTGACCTGAGTGCTAATTTTTCAGGCTGTAGAATCTGATAGAGCAGCGCGATCTCCACCTTTTTTCCACCATTTCTCTTGAACAACGAAGCGATTGTCTGATAGTCTGGTTTCAAAACCATTCATATCTTGACGACATTTCTCAACCACTATTCTTGTTTTCGAAACAACGTCCATTAGGGATTGGACTTGTGTCTGGAGCACAGATATATCACTCTGTCTAGCAGGAAGATTTTTTTCAGTAGGCGATTTGGACGAAGTTACCTTGACAACCAATCCAGAATTACGCAGGAAAGTGCTTTTTGCACTGTTAGTGGAGAGATACTTACGCACTGCAGCAAGAGGTGACATTGTTCCTGCAGTAGCCTCGTCACCTTCAGGTGGTTGTGGCTGTTCAATCATTTGTTCCATAGCTTCCTGAAAGTTTGAACTTGTAGATTAGTGTACTAGATAAGTTACTAATGAGACAAAAACAAACAAAGTAGGTTAAACGTTTATACATAACTTATTTTGGTGAACTACTGTAATACATTAGCATGTATCGTAGTGCCAACTACATAATAAAATCACTTTCGGAACATATGTCCATGTAACATGCCTACTGTATTGTCTATTTCCTCACATTCGTTGACATCTAAGGATAAAGAGACATGGTTTAAAGTAGGATGAACATAGTATGACATCATTATCATGGGCAAATAGATATAAAACAAACATGCTATTTTATCATTGTGTGCGCACGTGAACATAACAACTAGATTACAGATCAAGACCAAAAGAATATCCTTCATCTCTTTTAAACCATGTAAGGTGAAATGATACGTTAAGACAACTGTGAATAAAGGTGAACAGAGTAACTGACATTGGCTGCAAACCAAGTAGTTAAATGAACACATCACAGTACCAATCAGTTCAAGGCATGAGGAGTAAGGACTTACAACAGCGGCTTGAACTGGTGTGCTCATGCCCTTCATCCTGCTGGTGTGGCAATCCTTGAAGATTTGCACTGCATTCGGTTCAGGTTCTTTTTGGTCCACACGGGATTTCCTCTGTATTTGGAACAAGTCAATATAGATACGATAATATGGCACAAAAAAAGAAGGAAGTAGCAGCTATTTACAAGAGCCTCGCAGTGTGCAATATAGCTACGAGAGCCTGTGGTCTGTTGGAATTTCACTTTAGAACGGTTGGTTTTGTTCTTCAAACAGTTAGCCTAGAAGAAGATACACTTGTAAGGCACATACATAAATACAAGTTCAATATGTGGTCTGATCAAATACATATAGCCTACCTGATACTTTGGATCAGACCAGTGTTTAACGAGGGTTGTCCAGTCTTCATCTGTAATATATTCCACTGGAGATGTTTGGGCGATTTCATTGTTAGCCTTGCCTTAAAAGTGAGATTTTCTAAGGTGGTACCGATACTGTCGCAAAGCAGACTAAAAAATATGAGTGCATGCTTGTCTAGTTGCATCATCTTTCGGATCCAACTTGAACCTCATCTGCTGAAAAAAGAATGTGAGTCTTATTAGGAGGAAGCTAGAAAGTATGGGACAGAGCAAGACAATATTACTAATTGTGATGAATAACATTACTTATGGATTAATGGTCAAGGAAGGTGTTAAACTGGGTATTGTCTTTCTCATTCCTGTACTGAATCCACATTGGGAGGATACGTGCATGACACCTAACGGCAACGGCTGCCTCTGATACTAACTTGGCTGACTCTGTAGCATCACGTGGCCTTTTTAAACCTACCTCAAAATGGATCTTCATTCTTCCTCCTTTAGATTTTGTTAATCTGTCAAGCATTATCCCTGATGTCTGTTTCCGCTTGCGCCGTGGTGCTAGTTCAAGAACGAATATGGAAAGTGTTAGTGTACATCAAACTGTAGAAGCGGATGCTGCAGCTGGTGGAGCAGGTGATACTGTGTTTGTAGATTTAGCCGGTGGACTTGGACCTTCTACTGCACTATAAGTACCAGCAGAATATCGATGGCAGAACCTTTTCTGTTTCACCCGACGAGTAACAGCACTCCCTACTATATTATTTTCCATGCTCTTTTTTGACTTTGCCATGTCAAGCTGTACCCACAACACAAAAGAATAAAATCACTCTTCAGAACTCATTGATGCATGATACAGACAAGCAATACTTTGATGTAAGACAACCGTATGAGGATGGAATATGTAAGAAAAACAGGACGGCATGACATATTCACAGCTACGATCTGCAAACTAAGCAGAAGGATTTTCAAGAAAATAGAAGTAATGCAAGCTAGACACCATATGAAAGATGCAACCAATATTACTCTGCCAAGTTAAAAGTGTCTTGTCATAAGTGGCAATTCGAAAAATTAGAAGCAGTACAACGTAGAAATCAATGCAAGATGCAACAACTATCAAACTGCCATGTTAAAAGCATCCAATCATGAGTGACTGATGCGGGATACACAACAGCAGTACTTTGATGTAAGAACATGGTATGATAGATAGATGCAGTGTATGCTAGACACAGAAAGCCATGTCATATGCACATGTATAACGTATAAACTCAGCCGGTGCAATTTAATCAAAATAGAAGAAAACATGAAACCAATTATCACACTGTCAACTTAGAGCAAGCACCTGCGATGGTGGAGTATGGGAGATGAACTCATCATGTAGACTTGGGACTTCAACTTCATTAGCAGTAGCAGTGGAAAATCTAGAGAGTCTCTGTTTGCGTCGGTGCGGGGGACCACCAATATCCCCTAACTTACTCTTTTCCTTCCTATTTTCTGATATTGGCTTATGAAGTCAAAACCACAAGAAGATGAATAAAATTAGCTCTGCATAACTATTTGATGCATGATACAGACGATCACTACTTTGATGTAAGGCAAGCGCAGGATAGGAGAATGGAATATATACAAAAAAAGACAATGTTTCATATTCACACATACAATAGGAGGATGGAATATGTACGAAAAAACAGTGAGCGGAAGGCATTTCAACAAAATTAGAAGAAATGAAAGCTAGGCACCATATGAACATGCAACCAATATCACTCTATCTGGTAAAAAGTGTCTCGTCGTAAGTGCCATTTCAAGAAATTAGAAGCAGTACAAGCTAGAAGACAATGCAAGATGCAACCTATATCACAGTCCCTAGTTAAATGTGTCTTATGGGTAAGTGATCGTTTGCAGGTATAAGTTGTAATCTACACAGATGCAATTCAACATAATCAGAAGTAATAAAACTAGACATAATACGGAAAACACAACCACGTATAACAGTTCCAAGTAAGAGCAAGCACCTGTGATGGTGGAGTAGGGGAGATGTGCTCATCATGTACATGTATGTTCTAGAAACAGGAACATGTGTCATATTCACAAGCATTATGTGTAAAGTATGCAGATGCAATTCAAGTTAGAAGCAATACAAGCTAGACATCATCCACAACATGTAACCACATATAATAGTGCCAAGTTAGAGCAAGCACCTGCGATGGTGGAGTAGGGGCGATGTGCTCATCATCTACACAGCTATGTTGACTGTCCATCCTTGTGTTGTCTTGCGAATCTTGTTGGGAGGATGGCGAAGTAGAATCTGTAGAGACCCCTTGTTCGAGTTGCTCCGAAGGACCACCATCATCCACTGCCAGACTAATTTCCTTCAGCTGTAATGATTTTGCATTGTGAAGTCAAACCGATAAGAAAAAGTAATAAAATTCGCTCTTCAGAACTCATTCATGCATGATACTGACGAACACTACTCGGATAAATGGCAAACACATGATGCGAGGATGGAATATGTATGAAAAACATGATGGTGTGACATATTCACACCTATGATGTGGTAACTATGCAGAAGGCATTTCAACAAATTAGAAGCACTGCAAGCTAGACACCATATGAAAGATGCAACCAATATCACTCTGCCAAGTTCAAACTGTATGGCCATTCAACAAATTAGAAGTAGTACATGCTAGAAATCATATGCAAGACACAACCAATATCACAGTGGCAACTTAAAGGTGCCTTATCATAAGATATAGTATGTACGTACACTAGTGCAGAACCGGGCAATAGCACCGGTTCGTAAGGGCCTTTAGTGTCGGTTCGGTAACCGGCACTAAATTGTAGGCACTAAAGGCCCCCCTTTAGTACCGGTTCAGCATGAACCAGTGCTAAAGGGCAACCACGTGGCACGAGCCAGCTTCGTGGGCGCGTAGGACATTAGTACCAGTTGGTAACACCAACCGGTACTAAATGTTTTGGTGTGTTTTGGTTTTATTTTTTATTTTTACTTGAATTTTGTGTTTTCAATTTAATTTAGTGATTGTTTTACATTATAATGAGTTGTTAAATCATCAGGTGATTAGTTTGACTGGATGCGTGTGGATCCTAGCTAAGTCATCAAGTATATGTCATATCCATATTATATATACTTGATCACCTACTTAAGTGATCGAGGTAATATGGATATGGCATATACTTGATCACTAAGCTTGAATTCATCCAGTTGAAACTAATATGCAATTTCTTTCATAAATGATATAATAACTCATCATCATCATCATCATCATATTAATTAATATAAAAACTCTTGCATCATATATATCATCACCAACGGTTTTCATAGCAAAGATATCATCGAGTTCAACATGGTAATGATATTATAAGCGTTCATAACACCACAAAAGCAAATCACTCTTTGAGATTAAGTTTAGGACGAAGAACACGGATATGAGAGGACAAGTACTAAGAGCATGAACTAGCTAATTAATCACTCTTGCTGCTCTCTCTCAGGTAAAATAGCATAGAACATGTATAGCTTCGCTGATTCATCATATTGGAGCATGCAGATGAACCTATCTCCTAATCGTGGGTTGCGCTTCTGATTGCTGCCCCCTAGTACTTCTCTGTGATCATTCACAATTTTGCTCCAGTCTTTTACTATTAAGCATTCCTCGCTATTAGAAATCCTGAATGCACTAAAGTGCATTGTAGGATATCTTGGCCGTAAGCTAACAATATTCATGGTACCTTTAGTCTCGATCCAATTAGGCACAACATTCATCGGGAGTCCCTGTTGGAGAACATCGTATAGTAACATACTTACCAATGAAGTTTAGCATAAAAAAATAATGTATGCAAAAGATGCACTGAGGAGAAATAGTAGAAATCTTACCATCTTTCCTAAATATATGTGACGTAGTTCAGTACGAACACTATTGGTCGCACGTTTTGAGTACTAACATTTCTATGTGTAGGAAAGAAATTTGTCTTGACAGCATCAAGATCCTCAAGCCATGAAACATAATGACTTGTCTCCTCGCAGTTTACTTCAGCCTCGGGACAGTGGACAGTCTTGTCTACCAAGCGCCGGACATTTTTGGTTGATTGGAAGTAAGCTGTCAATATAAATTGAGATCTATTAATTATTCAACTGGTTCAAATAATCTCATATCGAAGACATAAATATGGTTGAGAAACTCACATAATGGTAGAACTAGAGGCGTCTGCACATCGACCCAGATGTCTCTATTACCTTCAATATCATCTTCCAGACGAATATCAAAGGTGACAACCATATCAGGCTCAAATGCATAAGCCTTGCATAGTATAATTTGACGTTGAAGATATAACCATGCTCGGTCTTCAAGTAAACTCTTTTTACCTCCATAGTTTCGTTAGGACTGAAACCTATCTTATCCAAGACAAAAATTCTTGCATGGCAGGGGATACGCTAGTAGAATAGTGAAAAATTAAAATTAAAATTAAAAGGTGAAGCAAATGAAGCATAAGTCATGCTTAATTACGAAAAAAGACTTGTCGTTGTGACTTACTGTATCCACTTCGAAGTTCTCATCTAGCTTGATGCTGAAGCGTCTATCATCAACTAGAAAATTCCTGCCGCACAGGCCGCGCTGGTCTTCACAGTATTCGCACATAATGAAATCGTGTTCGTCGTCACACGACATTCCTATGTTCATAGGTGAAACATTAAACACTTATTAGTTCTATTAATTCAACTAATTCAGTTAATTGAACTAGTTCAACTAATTAATTGAACTAATTCAACTAAGCACTTACAAAGAATATACCTAATTAATTGAACTAATTCAACTAACTAGTTCAACTAATTAATTCAACTAAACTAGTTCTATTAATTTTCTTACTAAAAATAAGGTAGCTAGTTCTATATAATAAAATGTTAATTAGATAATGAAATCTCATATAACTAAATTAAATATATATCTAACATATAATTTATATCTAATATCTAACATATATGTTCATATATAGGTGAAACATTAAACACTTACTAGTTCTATTAATTTAACTAAATAAACTAGTTCTATTAATTCAACTAAGCATTTACTAAAAATAAACTAGTTCTATTAATTTCTTACTAAAATAAAGTAGGTAGTTCTATATAGTAATATTTTGATTAGATCATCAAATCTCATATACCTAAATTTTCTTACTAAAAATAAACTTGTTCTATTAATTTTCATACTAAAATAAACTAGTTATATTAATTCAACTAGTTCAAATCTCATATATATACCTAATTATTATCTAGTTGTATTAATTCAACTAGTTCAACTTGTTCTAATTCATGTAAAATATATTTGACATTAATATTTAACATCTTTTCCATATAATTCATCTAACATTAACATTTAACATTATTATCTACGTAATTTATCTAACATTAATCTAAACAACAGAAAATAGAAAATAAGTAAAAACAATGTGTGTGTGTATGTGTGTGTGTGGTGTGGTGTGTGTGTGTATGTGTGTGTGTGTATGAGCGGGGGGCGGCGGCGTACGGGCGGCGGCGGGCGACGACGGGGACGGGCGCGGCGGGGGCGAGAGGCGGCAGCACGACGGGCGCGGCGCGCGGGGGCGACGGCGGTGACGGCGACGACGGGTGGCGGGGGCAACGGCGGTGACGGCGACGACGGGTGGCGTGGGCGACGGCGGTGACGGCGACGACGGGCGGCGAGGGCGGCGCGCGATGGGCGACGGGCGCGGCGAATTAGTTGGATCGAGAAGAAGTACTGGTGGTCGATGAAATATATATAGGAGGGGTCTTTTTTACCGGTTGGAGCCACCAACCGGTACTAAAGGCCAATTTTCGCCAGGCCAAGGGGCGGGAAACGACCCCTTTAGTACCGGTTCGTGCCAGGAACTGGTACTGAAGACCCCCCCTTTATTACCGGTTGGAGCCACCAACCGGACTAATGATTGTGCGCTGCCACCGGCGGTGCACAAATGTTTAGTCCCACCTCGCCGAGCGAAGGGCAGCCGCACTGGTTTATAAACCCAGCCGCGGCTGCTCCTTCGAGCTTCTCTATATAGCAGGCTTCTGGGCCTAACTAGGGCCCGCTGCCCTGTGAGTCTGCTGGACCTTCTGGGCCTGCATTTGCACACCCTAGGTCTGCCAGGCCCACTGGGCAGCGCGCCAACAAATTTTTTATATAATTTTCTCTTTTCTGCATTATTTATTTTCTTCTATTTATTTTGAGTAATTTTTATATAGTTTTTTCTTTTTTGCATTATTTATTTTCTTCTATTTATTTTTGAGTAATTTTTTGTATAGTTTTTTCTTTTCTGCATTATTTCTTTTCTTCTATTTCCAGTTTGTACACGAAGTGCGTCCAGTTTTTGCCGTGACCCTCTCTACTCTTTTGCACATGCTATGCGGGTGAAATGATGATACCATGCCAAGTTTCAACATTTTCATAATTCATTTTGTAGTGATTTTCAATTTCACGGTCATTTAGCTCTCTAAACAATTAGGTAAATGAGCGAAAAACAACAAATGATGTCAGAACATGTTGGAAATTGATGACGTCGCTTTGAATGCTGCATACTGAACACAAAAGAAGTCCGGAGTTCAAATAAGTTTAAAAAACATTGAAGTGCCCGTGTAACAGATGAGTTCTCGTCCGAAACCCTGATACTCCGAAAGAGTTTGTCCAGTTTGTACACGAACTGCGTCCAGTTTTTGCCGTGACCCTCTCTACTCTTTCGAACATGCTATGCGGGTGAAATGATGATACCATGCCAAGTTTCAACATTTTCAGAATTCACTTTGTAGTGATTTTCAATTTCACGGTCATTTAGCTCTCTAAATAATTAGGTAAATGACCAAAAAACAACAAATGATGTCAGAACATGTTGGAACTTTATGATGTCGCTTTGAACGCTGCATACTGAACACAAAAGAAGTCTGGAGTTCAAATAATTTTAAAAAAAATTGAACTGCCCGTCTAACAGATGAGTTCTCGTCCGAAACCCTGATACTTCGAAAGAGTTTGTCCAGTTTGTACACAAAGTGCATCCAGTTTTTGCCGTGACCCTCTCTACTCTTTCGCACAGGCTATGCGGGTGAAATGATAATACCATGCCAAGTTTCAACATTTTCAGAATTCATTTTGTAGTGATTTTCAATTTCACGGTCATTTAGCTCTCTAAACAATTAGGTAAATGACCGAAAAACAACAAATGATGTCAAAACATGTTGGAAATTGATGACGTCGCTTTGAATGCTGCATACTGAACACAAAAGAAGTCCGGAGTTCAAATAAGTTTAAAAAACATTGAAGTGCCCGTGTAACAGATGAGTTCTCGTCCGAAACCCTGATACTTCGAAAGAGTTTGTCCAGTTTGTACACGAAGTGCGTCCAGTTTTTGCCGTGACCCTCTCTTCTCTTTCGCACATGCTATGCCGGTGAAATGATGATACCATGCCAAGTTTCAACATTTTCAGAATTCATTTTGTAGTGATTTTCAATTTCACGATCATTTAGCTCTCTAAACAATTAGGTAAATGACCAAAAAACAACAAATGATGTCAGAACATGTTGGAAATTGATAACGTCGCTTTGAATGCTGCATACTGAACACAAAAGAAGTCCGGAGTTCAAATAAGTTATTAAAAATAAAAAAGAGGTGCAATGCTGGTTAATTTGCTTCAAGCCATTCGGAATAGTGTAGACTGCACCGCACATAGCTCAGTGCAATCTATGCTATTCCGCAAGGCTTGAAGCTAATCAACATGCAGGTGAGCATTGCAACTCTTCGTCATTGTCTGTGCACTCACAGCTTATAAACCACTCATACTGCCTCTCTCTTGGCGAGGTGAGACTAAAAATCAGCTTACTAAGAAACTCTAGTACCGGTTCAGGGCATGAACCTGTACTAAAGGTCTTCGTGGGGGCCCCAGCCTGACCATAGCCTGACACGGCCTCATAAGTACCGGTTCGTGGCATGAACCGGTACTAAAGGTTGCCCACGAACCGGTACTAATGATGCCCGCCCGCCTAGCCATTGGAATAGGCACTAATGGTCACATTAGTGCCGGCTCAAATTCAAACCGGCACTAATGTGCTTCACATTTGACCCTTTTTCTCCTAGTGGTACGAAAAATAGGAAAGCGTGTCATATTCACATGTATCATGTGTAAGCTAACCAGATGCAGTTTACACTAATTAGGAGCAATACGAGCTAGACACCATATGCAACATGCAACCAGATATCACACTGCCAAGTTAGAGCAAGCACCTTGGATAGTGGAGTAGGGGAGCAGAGACTTGGACCTTGTAATGCACTATCAGTACAAGGAGAATCGGTACAGATGCTCCGTTTACGTTGCTGCAGAGGACCACCATCATCGCCTTCCTTACTCTTTTCCTTCCTCTTTCTTGATTTTGCCTTGTCAAGTCAAACCCACAAGAAAAAGGAATAAAATTTGCTCTTCAGAACTCATTGATGCATGATACTGACGAACACTACTTTCATGTAAGACGAACACTACATATGACACTGCCAAGTAAGAGCAAACACCTGCGATGGTGGTGTGGGGGAATTGCGGTGATCAACTAGAGAGCTATGTTGACTATCTTCATTTACCCTTGCTGTTTCTTGAGAATCATGTGGGGAGGATGACACTGCACTCTTTAAACGAGTATGGCGTCTCACAGAAACCCACCCGGGTGATTGTCTCATCATAAGTGATTGACGAGGGATACAAAAGAGCATTAGTTTGATGTACGAACATGGTTAATAGACATATGTATTATGTATCAAAAACAGGAAGGCATGTCATTATCAAAGGTATAATGTGTAAAGTAAGCAGATGCAATTTAACCAAATTGGAAGCAATACAAGCTAGACACCATATGCAACATGCAACCACATTTGACTGCGCGAAGTTAAAGCAAGCACCTGGGATGGTTGTGTGTGGCAATTGAGATCATCAACTACAGAGCTACGTTTACTATCTCTAACTGCTGACACTGCACCCGTTAGAGCGCTGGAACGCTTAGTGCTTATCTTCGAATTACACTGGAGCGACTTCTGTATTTTCTTTCTGCATTCATCAACACTGCGTCAGAGTCTGAAATACCCATGCATAAAAAAACAATAGTGTGAGTATGGGTGAAGTGTGTGCACAATTAGTACAGTGTGAAGGTAGCAGATAGCAGGTCGGTGAGAAATAAATGACGGGAGACATATGATAGCTCTACAACATGCATGGCACACTAAATTACTACATGATTCTATGAAAATAACAGTCGACTGAAAGAAAATAGGCCAGTCAATTTTTTCTGCACCATCCGATGTACAAAGAACGGGCAGACCGCCTTCATCTAGCTCCAGCGAGTCAGTGTTGACGATCTTCCTCGAAACGCCAGCGACCACCAGCCCAGTATTCCTCCCCTGCCTACACCCTCCCCTCGACCTCACCGCACCGCCGTGCTTGGCACCGCCCCCCGGCCATCCATTCAAGCCTCGCCGACCTCCAGATCGGGCGCAAGCAGCTCCTGCACCCCACACCCCTATGATAGACACCGATGCGCCGCTTCCCCAGGGAACGGGCGGACTAGGTGCTCCGCACGCCTAAGTGGGTGTTGCTTCTTTTAATTGCGGTTCGACTGACCCTGAATTGAAATCCAGGCGGTCTACTGACCTCTAGCAAAGGTGAAATAGTAAAAGGGAGGAAACCTTGTGCATTTAGTATCACGAAGAAGATGCAGTAAGAAGCGCTCAACTAGTTTCTTTCATGGGATGAATACGGTGTGAGCGGAGACGTAAGATTTGCACGAATAAGGGAAGAGGAGTACCTCTTTCTGCTGGTAGTGCTGTGTCCTCATTCTGTTTTTCCGATGATCTTCTTGTTGTTCGTCGGAAACCAGAAGTTGTGGAGGACGGTGCAACCTTGGACGAACCCATGGCCAAGTTGTTGAGTGTGGTGCGGTGGCCGTCTGTCAGTGGCGGGGAAGCATATCCGACGCGTCGAATGATGGCATAGCGGGAACAGCTCCGGTGCGGTGGATAGTTGCGATAGTGGAGCCGCAGCAGTGAGGCACACACTACTAGAAAAAGGGCTATAGATGGGATTGATACTAATGGCGCACCAGACAAGCGGTGCGCCATTAGTATATACTAATGGCGCACCACCTACTGATACGCCATTAGAGTTGAAACTACTAATGGCGCACCTGGCCCCGGGTGCGCCATTAGTATCAAATTTTTTTAACTAGTGCGCCAGTCCAAACATACTAATGGCGCATCCAGACACAGTGCGCCATTACTAGTTGTAACTAGTAATGGCGCACCAGCCGAAAAGTGCGCCACTAATGTTGTTTTTTTATTATATTTTTTATTCCCTTTTTTGCAAAACTATTAATGGCGCACTGTGGGACAGTGCGCCATTAGTATTTTTTTTGCAAAACTACTAATGGCGCACCACCAGGAGGTGCGCCATTAGTAACCTGGATTACTAATGGTGCATTTAGAGTTGGTGCGCCATTAGTAAGTCGGCAGCAACAAGATATTTTGGACAGCCTCTCCTACCCACACTCACTTTCTCCCCACTTCATTCTCTCCACCTCCTCCTTGTCTCGGGTGCCTCCTCTTTTTCACCTCATTTCCACCATAGATTCATTCAATTTAAGTGGTTAAATTACCTTGTTTTGATAGGTAAGTAAGGGGGGAAGCTATATTTATGTTGTTCTCCCTACAACAATGTGCACATGCACTTTTTATGGCCTAGCTAGATCTATGTATGTTCGTGGTGTTGCATATGTTTGTGGTGTTGCATATGTGTTTGTGTTTGGAGGTGTACCGGTATTTGAAATGCGATAGTTGCCAATATTTTGCCGGAATATTGATTCATTTCCGTTTCAGCGAGAATTTTGGCATTAAGCATTCTTTTTGGTCCTATTTTTAGGGAAAGTCATGCCAAATCTTTTCTTGGTTCTAAAATATCATTTTGCTCTACCCCGCAGGCGACCATGGTCCGCATGATGACCGAAGGCATCGTGAATAGGTTTTTGAGGTCCGTGAAGGCCGAGATGCTTCAAAAGAACGAGACGGAGATAAGATGTCCGTGTCGAAGATGCAAGCTGAAGAGCCTTATTGCGGACCCGGAATCCGGGCAGGTGCGGGACCACCTGCTCTTGCGTGGTTTCATGGATGGCTATCAGTGGCAAGGTGATGAAGATGACTACGAAGTCGTCCATGGGGGCCGGGCAAGAAATGAGGAAGGGCAGCAAGACAGCCACCGTGGCTCGGGCGGGCGAGAAGACGAAGAATCCCCAGGAGATGATCACGACGGTGATGCTGTACACAGTCATCATGTAGAAGATGCAGGACATGATGATGAGGAAGATGCCGGAGCAGACGACGGGCATGATCATGAAGATGATGATGCCGGCGGAGCAGACGACGCTGGACCATCGATGGGCTGGGTGTAGGACCCTCATATTCAAGAGCTGCTTCTCAAGCAGACGGATAACGCAAGAGCTGCCGCCCGAGAGAAAGCCAAGATGGATCAACTTGAGTTAGACGCGGTTACTCCATTGTATGAAGGATGCAGGCCCGAGGATACCCGCCTGAAAGTAACGCTCATGGCTCTGGAGATGAAGGTAAAACACAAAATGACCGACGCATGCTTCGACGAGAACATGTCATTCTGGCACGAATGTCTTCCCAAGGGGAACAAGTGCCCGACTAGTTTGGAGGAGGCGAAGAAAATCGTGTGTCCTCTGGATTTACCGCACGTGAAATACCATGTGTGCATGAACAATTGCATCATTTATCGGGACGAGCACGCGGAGTCTACCATATGTCCGGTGTGTGGCGTCACTCGATACAAGAAGAGGAAGAAAGCTCCTCAAAAAGTGGTGTGGTACTTTCCGATCACTCCTCGTCTACAGCGGTATTTCGCGGACCCTAAGGTAGCAAAGCTCCTGCGAGGGCACGCGGATAGGGAGGAGAAGAGGCGAGAAGATGACGCAAATGATCCGGAGATAGATAAAAAAGACAAGATGCTGAGTCACCCTAAGGATGCGAGCCAGTGGCAAGCGTTGAACTTCGAAGACCCAGAATTTGGGAACGATCCAAGGAACATCGTGCTGGGCGCGAGCACTGATGGAGTCAATCCGTTTGGCAGCCAGAGAAGCACACATAGCAGCACCTGGCCTGTGTTTGTGTGGATGTACAACCTTCCCCCCTGGTTGTGCATGAATAGGAAGTACATTCACATGAGTATGCTAATTGAAGGACCGAAACAACCAGGGAACGACATCAATCTGTATCTGGGGCTACTGAAAGAGGAGCTTGACACGCTGTGGAAAACGCCAGCCAATACGTGGGACTCCGCAGAGAAAGAATATTTCCCTATGAGAGCCGCGCTGCTCACAACGGTGCACGACTATCTCGGCTACGGATATGTCGCGGGGCAGGTGGTCCACGGATTTTCTGGATGCGTCAGGTGCATGGATGACACAACGTATCGCCAGCTAGATAGAGATCCCGGGTCTTCGAAAACCGTGTTCATGGGACATCGAAGGTGGCTTCGCGACGATGACCCGTGGAGAAAATGCAAGGATCTGTTCGATGGTGAAACCGAACCCCGAGGACGCCCACGTACGAGGAGTGGTGAGGAAATAGACGAGCTGTTGAAAAATTGGAAAGACTGCCCACTGCCGGGAAAGAAGCAAAAGGAGCCAGAGCCGGGAAAGAAGCGAAAGGCGCCAGAGCCGCTGCTGAAGGTATGGAAAACGAGGTTTGTTTTCTGGGACTTGCCGTATTGGAAGATCCACCGTGTGCCTCACAGCCTTGATGTCATGCATATCACGAAGAACGTGTGCGAGAGTCTGCTTGGTACCCTGCTCAACATGGCAGAGACGACCAAAGATGGGCCAAAAGCAAGGGCAGACTTGAAATCAATGGGCATCAGGCAAGAGCTTCACGCTATATATGATGATCATGATGATGATGATGATGAGGCGAAGCAGGACACAGAAAGTCGTCGCAAAGGCAAAAAGGCCAAGAAGACCGGAAATGACTACCCTCCCGTGTGCTTCACTCTAAGTCAGGAGGAGATCGAGCAGTTTTTCACCTGCCTCGTAGGAGTAAAACTTCCTTATGGTTACGCGGGGAAGATAAGCAGATACCTAGACCCAGTGAAGCTGAAGTTCAGCGGGATGAAGTCTCACGACTGTCATGTGCTGATGACGCAGATACTTCCAGTTGCAATCCATGGGATCATGGACGCGCACGTCCGTGAAACCCTATTTAGCCTATGCAACTTTTTCGACGTCATCTCTCGGAAGTCTGTTGGCATGAGGCAACTCAGAAGGCTACAGGAAGAGATCGTGGTGATACTATGCGAGCTTGAGATGTACTTCCCGCCCGCATTCTTCGACGTTATGGTGCATCTGCTGGTCCATATCGTTCCTGCACAGCATGATGCTGTTCGAAAGGATGAATGGTGTCATCAAAGGATACGTTCGCAACATGTCACGTCCAGAGGGAAGCATAGCCAGGGGCTTTCTGACCGAAGAGTGCATCTCCTACTGCACGAATTATCTAGGCATCGAGAACCCCGTTGGTCTGCCCGTCAACAGGCACCTCGGCAGGCTCGCTGGATGGGGTCACCGTGAGGGTCATCGCGAAATGCATGTCGACTTCGAGGGTCGACTCCCCGACTTTGAAAGAGCAAACCTAGTCGCGCTACAACACATAGACGTGGTCGATCCTTGGGTGGTACAGCACAAAACCTTTATTAAGAAGACATACAATGACCGAGGCCAACAGAGGACGGACGGAGATATACTCAAAGAGCACAACTCATGTTTCACGCGTTGGTTCAAGCAGAAGCTTCTGTTGTACCCTTTACATGAGGATTCTTCCGCGGAAGAACAACTCATATTTGCCTTGTCACAGGGCACCGAGCACAACCTGATGACCTATGAGGCGTACGATATCAACGGCTACACATTCTACACCGAGGCCAAGGACATGAAGAGCGATGGTTATCAAAACTCCGGGGTAACGATGGAATCCTACACAGGTAACGACAAGGACAGATACTACGGAAGGATCGAGGAGATCTGGGAGCTGAGCTACGCTGGAGAGAAGGTCCCGATGTTCTGTGTCAGATGGGCCAAGAGCGTCCTAAAAGAAGACCGGTATTTCACCACCATGGTTATACCCGAAGCCAAATCCAAGACCGTGGGCGCAAACGTCACCGCGAAAAATGAGCCATGGGTACTGGCTTCCCAAGTGGACCAATGCTTCTTCATTACCGACCCGTCAAAGCCCAGTCGTGTTGTCGTGAGGAGAGGCAAAAGGAAGATCATCGGAATGGATGGAGTAGCCAATGAGCAAGACTTTGACAAGTACGGCGACCCGAGGATCGAACATGACGACGATGATGAAGTAGCAGCATACACCACAAGAAGAAGCAGGACCACCCTACCTAAAGGACGTCCGTTCCATAGAAGAACTCCATTTGTGAAAAAGAAGGGCAAGAAGATTGTGAACAGATAGCTAGCTAAGATCGATTGTATTTAAATCGTAGCCTTCATTTCTCGATTGTATTTCATGGGCACTTTTTGAACTATCATGAATATTTTTAAATTTCATGGACACTCGATCTCGATCCCCCTCCATCTCGATCGCTATCCCACCTCGCCAGATCCGGTCCCCTTCGCCGCCGAGCACCCCCGGTCCACCGGCCGCCACCGCCGACCCCCCGCACCCTCGATTCCCCTACTCAACCGCCGCCGCCGACCCCCCGCACCCCTCCCCTACTCAACCGCCACCGCCGACCCCCCGCACCCCGCGCACCCTCCCCCACTCCACCGGCATTACTGTTTGATGATATTTTTTAAAAAATTATTACTGTCTTATAAAAAAATATTAATGTCATGATTTAAACAAGTTTGAACATATTTAAACACAAATAAGTATCAAACAGCATTTTAAATGCATAAAAAAAATTTGTGGAGCCTGGGAATTGAACCCAGGACCTCCTGGTGTGAGAACTGGCTGCTGACCAGTTGAGCTAGTAGAGGGGACTTGGTGTGGATCAGGTCAGGTGGAAGATAACCTGTTGGCTCGAGCAGAAATCAAAAAAATACTAATGGCGCACCAGGGTGAGGTGCGCCATTAGTATGGATATACTTATGGCGCACCGAGGGGTGGTGCGCCATTAGTATTGTGCCCGGCCCCATCCATATTCCCTCCCCGGTCCCTCCCTATCCCCTCTCTCTCCCTCGCCCTCGCCCTCGATCCCCTTCCCCTCTCCTCTCCCGACGCCGCTGCCCCGCCGCCTCGACGCTACCCCGCCGCCCCGATGCCGCCTCGACGCTGCCCCGCTGCCCCGACGCCGCCTCGACCCCGCCCCGATGCCACTGCCCCGCCCCCTCGACGCTGCCCCGCCGCCTCGACGTGACCCCGCCGCCCGGACGCCGCCCCGTCCACACCACCATCGCTGGAGCACCACCACCACCCAGACCTCGTCCCCGACATCCTCCCCGCGCCCCACTCCCGGGCATCCTCCCCGCGCCCCACTCCCCGGCCCCCGTGAGCTCCCCCTCCCCCTCTCCCCCTCTCCCCCTCTCCCCCTCTTGACTGGTTACCTGTGATTTTTTTGCTTCTCCAGCCATGTTTGTGTCTAGAACTCTAGATCATGGAGGAATCGCCCTCTCCAGCAGTGTAATTCTTTTGTGTGTTCTAAGTGGTATTTACAGTGAACTTTTAGTGTAATTACTGTGCATTTTCAGTGAAATTTACACTGTAAATGTTAGTGGGTTTACAGTGTACTTCTAGTGGATTTTTGCTCTGTATTTGCAAGTGGCATTTTTAGTGGAATTACTATGTATTTCCATGGTTTTTACACTGTAATTATTAGTGTAATTTTGGGCCTTTGTATAGTTGATTCACAGCAGCAGCAACTGTAATTGATCCAAAAACCAGGTCAATTGATGTCAAATTGATTAACTAAATCATCCAGAAACAAGAATGATAAGTCCATATGCTACTGTTGATCCCAAGACCGGAATGACAAGTCCAGGTGTTCCTCAATTGAGGAATTTGATTAACTAAATCATCCAAAAACCAGAATGATAAGGCCACATGCTACTGTTGATCTCAAGTTTGATGCATAACAATTTTGCTTAGAAACATTAATGAATTTGGTGATGGAGTACAATTTTGTATAAAATGAAATGCAAGGTTGCTGATACTGTAACCCAGATCACACAGATCAAATTTTTTTCAATTTATGCAACTGTAAGAGTACCAACCAGATTACACAAATCATTTTTGATCTGCAAGGTTGTTGTTGCTGTGATGGAGTAACTCTGTAAGATGGAGTACATGAGTACTGTAGTAGTAACTCTTGATTAATTATGGCATTGTGTGTCATAATTTAAAATTGCCATGTTTATTAGAAGTCTTAACCATCACTTCTGGGTTGTAACCTTAGCTGTGTTTCAATTCTTAAAGACTATTAGCTGCATAGTAATTTCCCTGTCCTAATTGTTGTTTTTCCATGCATAGATGAACATTCTATAATTTCCAAGGATCAATTAGACCAGATTGGGCTCTCCTTTTTATTGTTGTTTTGACCTTTCTATTGTGAAAAATAAAGCAGGATTTTAGACTAATGTGGGCCTATGGCTACACCAGCATGGTGTTTTGATTCAGAAGTGATGATTTGCTACAACCAGTGCATGCATGCCTTTTTTCTTTTTCATTTTTAGTAAAGTGCTCTATTCTGGGTCATGGACTTTGTGCCATGGACCAGTGCATGCATGCTGTTGCTGCTGTACTACTTGTCAAGTGATGCTGCTGCTGCTATCTGCGAGTTGCTGCTGCTAGTTGTGATTTTGTCAAGTGATGCTGCTGCTACTTGTGATCTTCTAAAATGACCCCTTTCTCCTGAAACGTTGATTAATTTCCGTTTCGGTTGAGAAATGGGGCACTCCAAGGTCAAGAAAATTAGCAAAGGTCATGCCCAATTTTCTTGACCTAGAAGGTGCCCGATTCTCAACCGAAATAAAAATTAATTTGCTTTAGTGGTTGGATTAGTTTAGTATTTTTTTCACACACTCAGACACCCTTGCTTGCCATGTGTGTGAGAGAGATAGTGAGAGGAGACAAGAAGAAGGGGGTTAGGAAGATGTTGCCTTCTCATCAAAGCTAACCATCTCCCCCTTTTCACCCATTTTCCTTTGTCTTTTGTGGGTTGCAAGGAAGCTACTGTCTTAGCTAGCTTAGCTTGTGCACAAATCCCAGTGTTACAACCTTGTATCTTTGCAGCAACCAACTTTCTAGACACACCCCTGCATCATGCAACAGTGCCTTCAAGATCCAAGGCAATATCACAAACATCATAGGCAATTTGACCAAACTCACAACCTTGTATCTTTGCAGCAACCAACTTTCTAAACACACCCCTCAAGAACTAGGTTACCCTGAGAATGTGGACTTGGACCTTAGCAACAAAACACTAACAGGTTCTATCCCAAAACACCTAGGCAATATCAAAAACATCTCTCAATTGTTCCTTGACAATAACCAACTTTTTGGCGACATTCCTCGAGAATTAGGTTATTTGGTCAACTTAGAGATCTTGTTCCTTGACAATAACCAACTTTTTGACCAAACTTTGTTCCTATTTATAGAGAAACATGGCCAACAACGATGAGGCCGGGGGTTCGGGTGGCAAGAAATTCTGGGAGCTGTCCCAGGAGATGGAGGAACAACCTCACTTGTATGAGGACGCCACCTTCCCCACCGATCCTGAGACCACTGATGGTACCGCGGAGGATGACCCCACTGATGCCACCACTGATGGTGCCGCCGATGATGCCACCACTGATGATGGCGGCGCACGCACAGATGGCAGCCAACCGAAGAGGCAACGGAAGGACCGGCGCCCGACCGTGCTCCGCACCCTCAAGGAGGAAGTTACTGAAGTGGACTCCAACGGGAATCCAACGGTACCCGAACGAATAGTCAAGGGGTACTCGCTTCAGCTCGGGTGCATTCTCCGGAGCACCGTCTCGATAAACACCGAGAACCTCAGGCATCCTGACCGAGGGAATTTGCGCAACCTCCTCTTCACGAAGCTGCACGAACGATACAAGTTCCCCGCTGAATTTGAAAACACAAGCCTCAAAGGGAATAAAGTGAACAATGCTGCCCTCACCAAGATGAGCACGGCCCTGTCTACTTGGAAAAGCAATGTGAAGAGAATGATCGAGAAAGGTGAGAGTTATGAGAAGATCAAGGAGAAAAATCCTTCGATCACCGAAGATGACTACAACGACTTCAAGATCAATTGCTCGAGCACCGCAAGCTCCGAATCAAGTAAGTGGGGGAAAGAAATGCGGGAGCTGAGCTTAGGGGAACACACACTCGGTCCCGGCGGTTACAGAGTGGCGGAGCCTATATGGGACAAGGAGGAGGCGGACCGTGCCGAGCAAGGTCTACCGCCCCTCTTCGATAAATACAGTGACAAGCAGACCAGGAACTTTGTCAGGGCCCGGTACAAGAAGGACCCGAAAACAAAGGAGCTTACCACGGATCCAAAGACCAGGGCGCTTGAGCTTGTTCTGGTAAGGAATACACCCCCGCGTAATTAGCTCCATATTGTTGCATTCTAATTAATGAAGCCAAATTTCTAAATGGTTCACATTCCTTCCGCAGGCGACTGAAAGCAGTAGCGCGGGGTCGACTAAGAGCAACCCTTGGGACACCACTCTAAATAGGGCGTTGAATGTAATGAAGAACAAGGATAAGCTCAGTAAGCCGACGTCAGCTGGTCGTGTGGCCGGCAAAGGCTTGTCGACAAAATGGTCATCATACTATAACACTGGTGGGCGAAAGGAGAAAAAGACCAGCTCGGAAAGCCAGGCGCGCGAGGTTCAAGAACTCAGGGCACAGGTGGCGCAGATTCCGAAGATTGTCCAAGAGCAAGTGCAACAACAACTCGGAGCAACGATCACCGCCATTGTGCCTACCTTGATCCAGGGGATTAGTGCGTGGATTGCGGGCGGCCAACAGGGGCTGCCCCCGATTCCTAGCTTCACGGCCAGCAACTCGCAGAACACGATGGCGGGGCCATTGGTGTCTCCGGCGGAGGCGGCATTGGTTTCTCCGACGCCGGCACGGGAGCTTAATGCACCCGGGTGTACGTCGGCCGGCACCTCTGCAGCAAGCGGCCCCTCCGTCAACTGCACGCCCGCCGTTGGCGGTGCCTCGACATTAGCCGAGCTCGACGCCATCATCATGGTAACTAATTAAGCCTCTCTCGGCCGAGGACTTCATCTCCTTGCCTTTGACTGGGCATTCCTGACGCCCTACATGTTTTCGCAAGGCGCCGCCGACGTTCCGTGCACTCTCCTGCACTTCGTGAACAACGAGTTGGTCGATGTCACCAAGGGCAAAATCGTTCAACCGGGCAACCCCTTGTTCCACGGTACCCAGATACCACCCAACTTGTTTAGGGTTCAACTGGTTCGGGTGCTGCCAGGCTGCGACGAGTTGTTACCTCCGATTCGACCCGTCGGGGCCGACGATGATGACGTGATGACCCTCAGCGCCTGCCTGAGCTGGCCCCTGCTTTGGCCGAAGAGCCAGATTCGTTTGGGGGCGGGGGACACCACCCCAAAGACAACACCGCCAGTCGTGCCGGCGCCAAGTCGGCCCCATGGCAAGACCGCCGCAACGGTGCCGGACATCCCTATGCCACTGGATCCAAACATGCATATGGCACAGGATCAGAACGACGACGACGATGATACATTTGCCAACGTCGATCAGTACTTTGCCGATCATCGGTACGGTGGCGACTTCATGGGGCCTCCTTCTCAAGAACCCTACCCAACAAAATACGTGCGCGATCTAGCTGGTACCGCGGAGAAGCCAAGTTGCAACAGGCGTCGTCTGCAGTTCAGCTCTCAGGAGACGCCTCTAGCTGCCGACTTCACCGAGCCTCAGATAGGCGAGGTGCGAAATATGATCAGCCCCAACACACTCAAGAAGGCGGTCTGTGAGCAGAACTCGGTCCCATTACAGGAGAAGAAGAAGGCACGCAAAAGAAAGACTAACAAGGGTGCGGGCCAGCCGGCACCGAGTACGATCCGTGCTTAGGACGGGCCACCTTCACCTGAGGATATCTCGAGGAGGGTGCATGTGGCGGGTAGGCCGATGCTACCGAGAAATATGCTCGATGCTGCAACTGGTGCGCCATTACTAAGTTTTTTCCAAAAAAAATTCAAAAAAAATTCAATTTCTTTTTTCAAAACTAGTAATGGCGCACCGTGGGTGTGGTGTGCCATTACTAGTTTAACTACTAATGGCGCACCACCCCACGGTGCACCATTACTAGTTTGCCCGGCTTCCACCGAATGCACCCCCCATGGACCGCCTTTTCAGTTTTAAAAAAATAAAAAAAAATGATAAAAATGTCAAAAAATAAAAGAAAATAAGTTTGCCATGTGATATGTGGTCTAGTTGTTGGGAAAATTTACAAATATAAATTTCGACTTTATTTGCAAAATCTCTCTGGAAATTTGTAAAATGGGCATAACTTTTGCATACGAACTCGGATTAAAAAGTTTTATATATGAAAAATCATCTACTCGAAAAGTTACATCCGAATTTAATTGGGGGAACACCGTTAAACATTTTCAAAATACCCAAAAACCTAACACAAAAAAAGTTACGGGGCTTTCAAGATCTAGAGGCAAAAAAATTCAAAAAAAGGGTTTGAAATATTTTTTTAATTTTTTTTTCAAAAAATGATACGTAATATGATCGGGAAGTTTGAAATATTTTTCAAAATTTCATCATAGTCATGAACATGAACAAAGTCCTAGACATCAACAAGGTATAATAGGATTGATATGCTAGATATATCAACAAGTGCCTGTGAAGTGAGATGTTGCTAGGGTTGGATAGAACTCTGAAGTTAAGCGTGCTTGGGTTGGAGTAGTGTGAGGATGGGTGACATTTCGGGAAGTTTGACCACGGAGTGTGATTTGACCCGAGATTAAGACATAATGACCTGAGATTAAGAAAAAATAAAAAAAAAATTGAAATTTTTTGAAAAAAATTTTAAAAAAATCTGAAATTTTTTTTTGAAAAAAATTGTTACTAATGGCGCACTTCTATGTGGTGCGCCATTAGTATATGAGATACTAATGGTGCACCGTGGGCCATACTAATGGCGCACCAGCGATGCGCCATTAGAATACCAGATTCTAGTGGTGCGCCATTAGAAAAAAATTCTAATGGCGTGATGCTAGTGGCGCACCAGTAGTGCGCCATTAGTAGCGAAAATAGGTGCGTCACTAGCAGCCCTTTTTCTAGTAGTGACCTTTGGACATCGGGCCAATAGGCTACACGGGCCAGAGTCAGGACAGTAATTTCCTACCACCAAAACATTAGTCTCGCGCGGTTTCGGGTGACCAGAGGCCTATTTGGTGCTTCGTTCAATATTTGGGAGCAGAAGCATTAAAGTTTTCGGTTCTCTTGAATTGAACTTTCAGGATTGGTCAAACTTCACAAATCTTTACTCTTGAAAATCCTAAAGCTACGATTATTTTGGAATGGAGGGGGTACATTTGAATATACATTGTATAGGGATGAGTGTATGCGCGTGTATATGAGCGCTTGTGTCTATACTGATGCTCAAAAAAAGAAAAAAAAATTGAATATACATTGTACACGAGTATATATTAAAAAATATGCAACTTACCTTAGTTCATGCATGGTTCCAGATATAATCTCCTTGGTTGCAAAAAAAAGTTAGATATGCGTATGAATATATATATATATATATATAGCATGTTCAAACTCACAACAAAGATTGATGCCCCCTTTTACATCTGATTTACAAATGCCATTATCTCGGGTTCAAATAGATGAATGCACTTCCTATGAATTCGAATCTTTGAAACCCCCTTTATGTTGAATTCGACATGTATTCTATTTCGTAGCTAGCAATTTGGAATGTATCCATGCAAGTGACAAATGTATAAAGTGCTTCACTCTAACAACATGGAGTGCACTAATTAATGTTTATATATGAATTGCAAAAGCATCCATTGCCTGTATTTCAAACCGCTCTCACGCTATGGATCGATAATATGAAATAAACACATGCACATGCTAGAATTCAATTGTAGTTGAAGAAAGAGCCTACTCCTGGTACTGTATATTAGTGATAGGGGTGTGTACAAAGTACACGTGAATACCAGGCATTGTGCGTGTGTGTATACTATCGATGAACAAGCCCCCAAGCTTGTATAACATACTAAGGGCCTATGGTTACAAATCATATATAGTCGGCTTATCACTAGTGGGGATAGAGTCCTCCGCGACTCTGGTAGCTTCGTGTTGTACATCGAGTCCTTCACATGGGTCTTTGTATAACACGTCTCGGTCCAACCTATATGTGGCGCAGGATGGAACCGACCCATGAGTCTTCATGTTGACCCACCACAACTACAAATGACGTGCCCACCACAAGACACACGCAATCGGCCACTAAGAAAATAAGCATATACAATAGTACAACGGTATCTAGCTCACGATACGTCTCCATATTTTGTTGATGACACTGGCGGACTTTGCATTTGATGCGTGCTCCGTATTTGGTTGACGACACTTACGGTCATTGTATTTGAAGTGAAAGAACGATATGGTCACTGGACTTCAGAATAAGCTCATCACGGTCACCACATACATTTTGTCATGCTAACCAACATGTGGTTGGATGGTTAGAGGACAATGGTTTCTCGAGCCCACCAAGGTTAAAGTCCCGGTGCTCGCATTTATCTTGTGTTAATTTCAGTATTTTCCGGCGACGTACGTTCAGTGGGAGGAGACGTTCCACTCGACTATGAGGCACCTATGGTGACTTCGTAACATCTCAAGATCATATATGCTGGCCCACTCTCTCGAAGGTGCTCATAGGGGTAGGGTTCGCGTGTGTGCGCTTATAGCGGTGAGTGCTTGCGCATATATATGAGCCCTTGCGTCTGTACCGTGTTAAACAAATACATATCATGATTATACGATCACTGGCTCACCCGTACAACTCCGTATTTTGTTGATGACACAATCAATTGACCAGTCAAACGTTCCATGCGGCGCAACTAGTGTTGCACCATCGGGGCGCGTAACTGTGGGGCCCACCTGTCAGCCCGCATATGAAAGAAAGAAATGGTAGTTTGAGTCTGTACTGTGTTAATAAAATAGGAGTACATTTTAGGGTGATCATACGGTCACTGGCTCACCATACAGCTCCGTAATTTGTTGATAACACGATCAATTGACCATTCAAACGGTCCACATTCAGCAGCGCACATTACCATAGGGCCCACCCGTCAGCGCGTATATCACAGACAGAAATGGTAATAAATTAGTGGTCGGTGGGTATTCGAAGTCGTGAGACCTCTGGTTGGCATTCACCGACGGTTGGGGGGCGTTCATTGGGCGGTGGGGTGGGGATCCCTGGAGAAAAAGCTCGGTGGGGGGGGCTAGAGGGATGGCCGGTGCGGTGGCGGACCGGTGGTGGGGAGTGGTTTCGGGGAGGGCGGGGCGGCCGCGGGCGATGGGGCTGGCGGTTCAGTCGGTGGTGGCTGGCGGCTCAGGGGGGGTGGAGTTTGAAGATAAACTGGAGGCCCTTGATTTCGTATCCAATGGCTGGAAAATCTAGTGACCAGAGATGAAAAAGTCAGTCGACTGACGTGTAGCCTCACCCCGCACGTACACATGCACTCACGAACACGTACACATGCACTCACGAACACATGCACGTACGCACCCCTGCATGAAACACTGAAACGTACCCTTGCACGCACGAAACACTCGCACGCCTGCATGCACACAGCACACGACGCAAGACACACGTTCAACCTATGCGTGCATGCACCCTTTGTTAAGGACATGGATTGTTACAGGTATTAATCAATCTTATCTGTGATAAGCAGAACATTGATGTTTGCAGCGGTCTTTATGAATCACAACGTATCGAACAGGGAGAGAAGAAGCCATCTAGCTACTAACTATGGACCCATAGGTCTGAGGTAAACTACTCACACTTCATCGGAGGGGCTATGGTGTTGATGTAGAAGCCCTCCGTGATCGATGCCCCCTCCGGCGGAGCTCCGGAACAGGCCCCAAGATGAGATCTCGTGGATATAGAAAGTTGCGGCGGTGGAATTAGGGTTTTGGCTCCGTATCTGATCGTTTGGGGGTACGTAGGTATATATAGGAGGAAGGAGTACGTCAGTGGAGCAACAAGGGGCCCACGAGGGTGGAGGGCGCGCCTGGGGGGGGGGGGGGGTAGGCGCGCCCCTCTACCTCATGGCCTCCTCTTTTGTGTCTTGACGTAGGGTCCAAGTCTCCTTGGTCTTGTTCATTGAGAAAATCACGTTCCCGAAGGTTTCATTCCGTTTGGACTCCGTTTGATATTAGTTTTCTTCGAAACCTGAAATAGGCAAAAAAAACAGCAATTCTGGGTTGGGCCTCCGGTTAATAGCTTAGTCCCAAAAATAATATAAAAGTGGATAATAAAGCCCAATAATGTCCAAAACATTAGATAATATAGCATGGAGCAAACAAAAATTATAGATACGTTGGAGACGTATCATTTAGCCACCTTTTCCTATGTGAGGATAACAAACCGATCGACCTGGTCATTCTCTATTGTGTTGTCATGCCTTGCTACCCTTCTTCAAACCAAGAGACACGAGATTCGTTCCTTAGCTACTGATTTTCCCCTTCTCAACCTATATGCGGGTTCGATGCCTACTCTCTTGGATAGTACAGTCTCCCTTCCTTTCCTTATTCAACCCAGACATGGATTAGTCTGCATGAAGTAGGTTTTCCTTTAATAGTGCAAATTAAGGTTTTCGTCTATGTGACCAGTAGAGCAGAGGATAGCAAATTGGGAAGATGGTGGTGTGGAAAAAGATCCACATGCAGCGACATGGCAGATGGGGCAATAGAACAAGGGTATGGTTCGAAAAGAGATAGCATACCTGAGGGTCGGCGGCAAGTGGCTTCGCTCGTGGTCGTCGTCCTCCGCATGCACTATGGCAACGAGCTTGGGGACGGAGGCAATCCCGCGCAGGCGCTAGGTCTGAGAGGACGGCCTTGTCGTCAGTGCGTGACCTCGCTCGCCGACGACGAGTGCGTCAACGCTGCACATCCTTTTCTTCCCCGGCGGATCTGTGACCACCGGTGAGGAGGGAGAGAGAGGTCGTCTTTTTTAGATATGGAGAGAGGATGATAGTGTGAGAAGCAAGTGGCCAGCCCTTAGCAAGAAAGCTCCGAAGCTCCAGCCTATATATCTTTTTTATACTACTAGTACTAGAGGTGGAGTAGTGGTAGAGTAGTTTATATTTCCTATGCAAACAGCACCAGTTTGTCAATTCTAGTAGAATCTAAGTTTATCTTCTCATTAACTATGGGTTCCTTTTCCTTAATATTTTTCAAAGTCATTCCTACCTTAGATCCATATTGAGTAATTTGACTGTGGATCTTTTTATCTAGATTTTCAATTAATTCAATAGTAGCAACTTTATTTTCAATAATTTCAAGTCTTTGCATAACATGCTCCAAAGTTAACATAGTTCCATTAACCAAAAGAGGTGGTGAGCCAAATAAATCTAACATAGCTTTATAAGCATCAAAAGTATGGCTACCCAAGAAGTTCCCTCCGGTAATGGTATTGAGGGTATATCTATACCAAGGATTAACACCTACATAAAAATTGCGGAGAAGAACCGAAGTAGATTGCTTCCTGGTAGATCTATTTTGAGCATTGCAAATTCTATACCAAGCATCTTTTAGATTTTCTCCCTCCCTTTGTTTAAAATTTAGAACTTCATTCTCGGGAGACAACGGAGAAGATAAGAGACTAGCCATGACGACAAGCAAACAAACTAGCACACGAGCAAACAAGGGTAAACTGGCAAAAGAGAGGCGGAGAAGGAGAAGGAGATTGGGAAAGAGAGGGCGAATAAAACGGCAAGGGTGAAGTGGGGGAGAGGAAAATGAGAGGCAAATGGCAAATAATGTAATGCGAGAGATAGGGATTGTGATGGGTACTTGGTATGTTGACTTTTGCGTAGACTCCCCGGCATCGGCGCCAGAAATCCTTCTTGCTACGTCTTGAGCTTGTGTTGGTTTTCCCCGAAGAGGAAGGGATGATGCAGCAGACTAGCGTAAGTATTTCCCTCAGTTTTTGAGAACCAAGGTATCAATCCAGTAGGAGGCCACGCTCAAGTCCCTCATACGTGCACAAAACGATAGCTACTCGCAACCAACGCGATTAGGGGTTGTCAATCCCTTCACGGTCACTTACGAGAGTGAGATCTGATAGATATAATATTTTGGTATTTTTGATATAAAGATGCAAAGTAAAAAGTAAAAGCAAAGTAAAAAAGCAAAGCAAGATTAAAGTGATGGAGATTGATATGATGACAATAGACCCGGGGGCCATAGGTTTCACTAGTGGCTTCTCTCAAGAGCATAAGTATTCTAGGGTGGGTGAACAAATTACCGTTGAGCAATTGACAGAATTGAGCATAGTTATGAGAATATCTAGGCATGATCATGTATATAGGCATCACGTCCGTGACAAGTAGACCGAAACGATTCTGCATCTACTACTATTACTCCACTCATCGACCGCTATCCAACATGCATCTAGAGTATTAAGTTAAAAACAGAGTAACGCCTTAAGCAAGATGACATGATGTAGAGAGATAAATTCATGCAATATGAAATAAACCCCATCTTGTTATCCTCGATGGCAACGATGCAATACGTGCCTTGCTGCCCCTTCTGTCACTGGGAAAGGACACCGCAAGATCGAACCCAAAGCTAAGCACTTCTCCCATGGCAAGAACTACCAATCTAGTTGGCCAAACCAAACGGATAATTCGAAGAGACTTGCAAAGATAACCAATCATACATAAAAGAATTCAGAGAAGATTCAAATATTATTCATAGATAGACTTGATCATAAACCCACAATTCATCGATCTCAACAAACACACTGCAAAAAGAAGATTACATTGAATAGATCTCCACAAGAGAGGGGGAGAACTTTGTATTGAGATTCAAAGAGAGAGAAGAAGCCATCTAGCTACTAACTATGGACCCGAAGGTCTGAGGTAAACTACTCACACTTCATCAGAGGGGCTAGGATGATGTAGAAGCCCTCCGTGATGACAACCCTCTTCCAGCAGAGCTCCGGAACAGGCCCCAAGATGGGATCTCGTGGATACAGAAAGTTGCCGCGGTGGAATTAGGTTTTTGGCTCCTGTTCTGATCGTTTGGGGGTACGTAGGTATATATAGGAGGAAGGAGTACGTCGGTGGAGCACCGAGGGGCCCACGAGGCAGGGGGCGCGCCCCCCACCCTCGTGACCTCCTCTTTGATCCCTTGCAGTAGGGTCCAAGTTTCCTGGATCACGTTCGGTGAGAAAATCACGTTCCCGAAGATTTTATTCCGTTTGGACTCCGTTTGATATTCAGTTTCTCCGAAACACTGAAATAGGCAAAAAACAGCAATTCTGGGCTGGGCCTCCGGTTAATAGGTTAGTCCCAAAAATAATATAAAAGTGGAAAATAAAGCCCAATATAGTCCAAAACAGTAGATAATATAGCATGGAGCAATCAAAAATTATAGATACGTTGGAGACGTATCAGGCATCCCCAAGCTTAATTCCTGCTCGTCCTCGAGTAGGTAAATGATAAAAAGAGAATTTTTGATGCGGAGTGCTACTTGGCATAATTTCAATGCAAATCTTCTTAATTGTGGTATGAATATTCAGATTAGACAGATTCAAGACAAAAGTTTACATTGACATAAAAATACTAATACTTCAAGCATACTAACAAAGCAATCATGTCTTCTCAAAATGACATGGACAAAGAAATTTATCCCTACAAAATCACATAGTCTGGCTATGCTCCATCTTCACAACACAAAATATTTAAATCATGCACAACCCCGATGACAAGCCAAGCAATTGTTTCATACTCTAACTTTTTCTAAACTTTTTCAATCTTCACGCAATACATGAGCGTGAGCCATGGACATAGCACTATAGGTGGAATAGAATGGTGGTTGTGGAGAAGACAAAAAGGAGAAAATAGTCTCACATCAACTAGGCGTATCAATGGGCTATGGAGATGCCCATCAATAGATATCAATGTGAGTGAGTAGGGATTGCCATGCAACGGATGCACTAGAGCTATAAATGTATGAAAGCTCAACAAAAGAAACTAGTGGGTGTGCATCCAACTTGCTTGCTCACGAAGACCTAGGGCAATTTGAGGAAGCCCATCATTGGAATATACAAGCCAAGTTCTATAATGTAAAATTCCCACTAGTATATGGAAGTGACAACATATGAGACTCTCTATATGAAGAACATGGCGCTACTTTGAAGCACAATATATGAGACTCGCTATATCATGGTGCTACTTTGAAGCATAAGTGTGGAAAAGGATAGTAGCATTGCCCCTTTTTATTTATTTTCTTTTTTTGGGCCTTCCCTTTTTTTCTTTGGCCTTTCTTATTTTTATTTGGGACAATGCTCTATTAAATGATAATCATCACACTTCTATTTATTTACAACTCAATGATTACAACTCGATACTAAAACAAAGTATGACTCTATATGGACGCCTCCGGCGGTGTACCGGGATATGCAATGAATCAAGAGTGACAAGTATGAAAAATTATTAACGGTGGCTTTGCCACAAATACTATGTCAACTACATGATCATGCTAAGCAATATGACAATGATGAATGTGTCATGATGAACTAGATGGTGGAAAGTTGCATGGCAATATATCTCGGAATGGCTATGGAAATGCCATAATAGGTAGGTATGGTGGCTGTTTTGAGGAAGGTATATGGTAGGCGTATGATACCAGCGAAAGGTGCGCGGTATTAGAGAGGCTAGCAAAGGTGGAAGGGTGGGAGTGCGTATAATCAATTGACTCAACATTAGTCATAAGAACTCATATACTTATTGCAAAAATCTAGAAGTTATCAAAGCAAAGTATTACGCGCATGCTCCTAGGGGGATAGATTGGTAGGAAAAGACCATCGCTCATCCCCGACCGCCACTCATAAGGAAGACAATCAATAAATAAATCATGCTCCGACTTCATCACACAACGGTTCACCATATGTGCATGCTACGGGAATCACAAACTTCAACTCAAGTATTCTTTAAATTCACAACTACTCAACTAGCATGACTTTAATATTATCACCTCCATATCTCAAAACAATTATCATGCTTCAATATTTTCTTAGTATTCAACACATTCAAAAGAAAGTTTCACAAATCTTGAATACCAAGCATATTATTATTAAGCAAATTACCATGCTATTAAGAGACTCTCAAAATAATTTAAGTGAAGCATGAGAGATCAATAGTTTGTTTAAAACAAATCCACCACCGTGCTCTAAAAGATCTAAGTGAAGCACATAGAGCAAAACTATAACGCTCAAAAGATATAAGTGAAGCACACAGAGCAAAACTACTTAGCTCAAAAGATATAAGTGAAGCACATAGAGCAAAACTACTTAGCTCAAAAGATATAAGTGAAGCACATAGAGTACTCTATCAAATTTTAATTCATGTATGGCTCTCTCAAAAGGTGTGTACAGAAAGGATGATTGTGGCATACTAACAAACAAACACACAAATAATACAAGACGCTCCAAGCAAAACACATATCATGTTGGTGAATAAAAATATAGCTCCAAGTAAATTACCGATGGAAGTGGACGAAAAGAGGGGATGCCTTCAGGGGCATCCCCAAGCTTTGACTTTTTGGTGTCCTTGGATTATCTAGAGGGTGCCATGGGCATCCCCAAGCTTAGGCTCTTGCCACTCCTTGTTCCATAATCCATCACAAGAATTCACCCAAAACTTGAAAACTTCACAACACAAAACTCAAAATAGAAAACTCGTGAGCTCCGTTAGCGAAAGAAAACAAAAGACCGCTTCAAGGTACTGTAATGAACTCATTATTTATTTATATTGGTGTTAAACTTAATTTATTCCAACTTCTCTATGGATTATAAACTATTTTACTAGCCATAGATTCATCAAAATAAGCAAACAACACACGAAAAACAGAATCTGTCAAAAACAGAACAGTCTGTAGTAATCTGTATCTAGCGCAAGATCTGTAACCCCAAAAATTCTAAAATAAATTTCTGGACGTGAGGAATTTAGCTATTAATCATCTGCAAAAATAATTAACTAAATAGCGCTCTCCAAATAAAAATGGCTGCAGTTCTCGTGAGCGCTAAAGTTTCTGTTTTTTTACAGCAAGTTCAACAAGACTTTCCCCAAGTCTTCCCAACGGTTCTACTTGGCACAAACACTAATTAAACACAAAAAACACAACCAAAAAAGAGGCTAGATAAATTATTTATTACTAAACAGGAGCTAAAAGCAAGGAATAAAAATAAAATTGGGTAGCCTCCCAACAAGCACTATCGTTTAACGCCCCTAGCTAGGCATAAAAGCGAGGATAGATCTAGGTATTGCCATCTTTGGTAGGCAATTCTTCGATGAGGCATCTATTTCCCTTAGGAATTTCTTTATTTCTAGTAATTATCAAACTTTTGGGCACAAAATCAAAAAATTCATTTGTAGCAATTGGTTCCTTAATGATAGCAAAAAGATTGGGATGAATACTTATAGATTTAAGATCTGCAGTTTCCTTACTAGATGATTCACCCTTATTTTTAGGGACATACATAAGCTTGGAAATTTTAGTAGGAGGACTTGAAGTATTCTTTACGGAAGATAAAGCGGTTCCCAAGTTTGTAATGATACCCTCAAGTTTGTCAATTTTAGTAGAATCTAAGTTTATCTTCTCATTAACTATGGGTTCCTTTTCCTTAATATTTTTCAAAGTCATTCCTACCTTAGATCCATATTGAGTAATTTGACTGTGGATCTTTTTATCTAGATTTTCAATTAATTCAATAGTAGCAACTTTATTTTCAATAATTTCAAGTCTTTGCATAACATGCTCCAAAGTTAACATAGTTCCATTAACCAAAAGAGGTGGTGAGCCAAATAAATCTAAGATAGCTTTATAAGCATCAAAAGTATGGCTACCCAAGAAGTTCCCTCCCGTAATGGTATCGAGGGTATATCTATACCAAGGATTAACATCTACATAAAAATTGCGGAGAAGAACTGAAGTAGATTGCTTCCTGGTAGATCTATTTTGAGCATTGCAAATTCTATACCAAGCAACTTTTAGATTTTCTCCCTCCTTTGTTTAAAATTTAGAACTTCATTCTCGGGAGACAACGAAGAAGATAAGAGACTAGCCATGACGACAAGCAAACAAACTAGCACACGAGCAAACAAGGGTAAACTGGCAAAAGAGAGGCGGAGAAGGAGAAGGAGATTGGGAAAGAGAGGGCGAATAAAACGGCAAGGGTGAAGTGGGGGAGAGGAAAACGAGAGGAAAATGGCAAATAATGTAATGCGAGAGATAGGGATTGTGATGGGTACTTGGTATGTTGACTTTTGCGTAGACTCCCCGGCATCGGCGCCAGAAATCCTTCTTGCTACGTCTTGAGCTTGCATTGGTTTTCCCCGAAGAGGAAGGGATGATGCAGCAGACTAGCGTAAGTATTTCCCTCAGTTTTTGAGAACCAAGGTATCAATCCAGTAGGAGGCCACGCTCAAGTCCCTCGTACCTGCACAAAACGATAGATACTCGCAACCAACGCGATTAGGGGTTGTCAATCCCTTCACGGTCACTTACAAGAGTGAGATCTGATAGATATAATATTTTTGGTATTTTTGATATAAAGATGCAAAGTAAAAAGTAAAAGCAAAGTACAAAAGCAAAGCAAGATTAAAGTGATGGAGATTGATATGATGAGAATAGTCCCGGGGGCCATAGGTTTCACTATTGGCTTCTCTCAAGAGCATAAGTATTCTACGGTGGGTGAACAAATTACTGTTGAGCAATTAACAGAATTGAGCATAGTTATGAGAATATCTAGGCATTATCATGTATATAGGCATCACGTCCGTGACAAGTAGACCGAAACGATTCTGCATCTACTACTATTACTCCACTCATCGACCGCTATCCAGCATGCATCTAGAGTATTAAGCTAAAAACAGAGTAACGCCTTAAGCAAGATGACATGATGTAGAGAGATAAATTCATGCAATATGAAATAAACCCCATCTTGTTATCCTCGATGGCAACGATGCAATACATGCCTTGCTGCCCCTTCTGTCACTGGGAAAGGACACCGCAAGATCGAACCCAAAGCTAAGCACTTCTCCCATGGCAAGAACTACCAATCTAGTTGGCCAAACCAAACGGATAATTCAAAGAGACTTGCAAAGATAACCAATCATACATAAAAGAATTCAGAGAAGATTCAAATATTATTCATAGATAGACTTGATCATAAACCCACAATTCATCGATCTCAACAAACACACCGCAAAAAGAAGATTACATCGAATAGATCTCCACAAGAGAGGGGGAGAACTTTGTATTGAGATTCAAAGAGAGAGAAGAAGCCATCTGGCTACTAACTGTGGACTCAAAGGTCTGAAGTAAACTAATCACACTTCATCGGAGGGGCTAGGATGATGTAGAAGCCCTCCGTGATGACGGCCCTCTTCCGGTGGAGCTCCGGAACAGGCCCCAAGATGGGATCTCGTGGATACAGAAAGTTGCCGCGGTGGGATTAGGTTTTTGGCTCCTGTTCTGATCGTTTGGGGGTATGTAGGTATATATAGGAGGAAAGAGTACGTCGGTGGAGCACCGAGGGGCCCATGAGGCAGGGGGCGCGCCCCCCACCCTCGTGACCTCCTCTTTGATCCCTTGCAGTAGGGTCCAAGTTTCCTGGATCACGTTCGGTGAGAAAATCACGTTCCCGAAGATTTTATTCCGTTTGGACTCCGTTTGATATTCTGTTTCTCCGAAACACTGAAATAGGCAAAAAAACAGCAATTCTGGGCTGGGCCTCCGGTTATTAGGTTAGTCCCAAAAATAATATAAAAATGGAAAGTAAAGCCCAATATAGACCAAAACAGTAGATAATATAGCATGGAGCAATCAAAAATTATAGATACATTGGAGACGTATCAGGTCCCTATTCTCTGAAGACCCTCTCCGATCGTCTGATTATCGGACCCGTCATGGGAAAGAAACACCAAGGAAGCAAGAAGCTTTGACGTACAAGGGAATCCTCAGGTGGTCCCTGATAACGATCAATATACCTGTTTTGCATATCCACACGCAGCTTGACCTTGGATAGGACATGTCAAATAGTCCTATTTTTTACTTATTGCACTACATGTATGCATACGCTTTGACGTATCATTTAAATAACAATATACAGCATCAGCTCATTATTGCATTCCTTTATCTTTTTTCTTGTCTGCTTACTTACGACAAGTTGCACCCATACATTTTGATACGACCACTGCGCCAGGGGCTTTAGTTTACCCCATAACACGGCATGAAAAGTCCGAACACTTTTGATAGTGCGACACCCTGAACTTATAGCATTATATGCATCAGCTCCGAATCATGTCTTGGGTCAATAGTTGGGTTTCCCCGGCTCCCATGTTTTGGTACCTTACGTTCCGCTATATCGGCTAAGATAGCACTGGGAGAACTACTACGATTGTGTCCCGATTCTTGCGGACGAGCACCTCAGTAGAGAAAGCCGAAAACTGACTGTCATGATGCGGCGAGAGCTGGTCACTGTTCGAGAGGTCTCAAATCCTTAAAGATTTTTTCCGCTTCGGGCGAGGAATCGGCCTTATCCGATTTAGGCGTACATAGCGCCCCAAGTTCGGCCTTCCGAATACTAGGGGCTTCGCCAAAATTTAAAATTGTAGACTTCTATGGCTAAGTGAGAGTGATAAAGCCTTATAGTCCGATTGCCTAGTTCGTTGTGCTGAACACCTCCTTCGAAGGACCCAAAACTGGGATAAAGAGTGATCAGGTTTATCCCGAACACCTCAGTACTAGTTACATGGGGGCAAAAGCCGACGACTGGCCAACTCTCAAATTTTATAAACGACCGCACGGAAGGTAATATTTTAAATTAACAAACGTTCCATAGCGCACATGAACTCATTTCATATTACAGGATCAAAGAGTACATTCATTCAAATATCACATCCTTAGCACATTCATCTGCCACAAGGCGAGCACCCTTCAGGACACTGTCATAATACTTTTTGGGTTAGCGATGCTCCTTGCCCTCCGGTGGCCCCTCCTTCACCAGCTTTTCAGCGTCCATCTTCGCCCGGTGCACTTTTGCCCGGGCAAAAGCCCTGCGTGCACCCTCAATGCAGGCAGACCGCTTTATGACTTCAAGCCGGGGGCAGGCATTTACAAGCCGCCTTACCAGGTTGAAATAGCTGTCGGGTAGGGGCTCGCCATGCCACATCCGGACTATGAGGCCCTTCATGGCCAGTTCGGCCGCCTTGTGAAGCTCGACCAGCTACTTCAACTGGTCGCTCAAGGGCATCGGATGTTCGGTCCTAGTATACTGAGACCAGAAAAACTTCTCCGACAAGCTCCCTTCCTCGGCCCGGTAGAACTCCGCGGCATCCAACACACTGCGGGGTAGATCTGCGAATGCTCCTGGAGAGCTCTGAATTCGGGTAAGTAAAAGGAAAGTTCCCTTCACATGCTTGCTTTGCATAAAGAATGCCTTACCCGCCGCTATCTGCCTGACCGCCTCAATTTCCTGGAGGGCCTTTTGCGCTTCG